>NC_092107.1:23932069-24232069 GCF_045679555.1 Salvelinus alpinus
ATACTGTATACTACACTATCTATTGCATCTTAGCCACTCTGTCACTGCTCGCCCATATATTTTATATTTATATATTTTTATCCCATTCCTTTACTTCATTGTGTGAATTAGGTTTTGTTGTGGAATTCTTAGATATTACCTGTTTGATACTGCTGCACTGTTGGATGTAGAAGCATAAGCATTTCGCTACACTCGCAATAACATCTGCCAGCCATGTGTATGTGACCAATAAAATTAGATTCGATTTGATTATGATTTGATTTGACTAAACTCCCAGCCCCTGTCGCTGACTTTACCACAGTTCAAGTCAAGTTGCTGAAATGTCTCAAGGATGATCACTGGAAACAGGATGCACCTGAGCTCAATTAGCAAAGGGGCTGAATACTTATGTAAACAATGTATTTCTGTTTGCAAAAATTTCTACAAACCTATTTTCACTTTGTCATTATGAGGTATTGTTTGTGGATTGCTGAGGGTTAAAAAAAATCAATTTTAGAAAAAGGCTGTAACGTAACAAAATGTGGAAAAAGTCAAGGTGTCTGAATACTTTCCGAAGGCACTGTAAGTAAAAGTAATTTCTTCATACTGTGGCCTACACATTCTCTAAGTGCTAAAAAAGCACTCGCAGGGAGAAAATGTGCCTTAAAAAATGTGTTTAAGTCAATATCTTGTGTCGGGAAACAATTCCTTAATACATTTTTGTATGGACATGGGTATAGAAAGAAAATAATTGAGAGTGACAACACTTTTCCCTCACATCTTTCTTCCCCTTGTGCATGCCAACTTTTAATTATCTACTTGACAATCTATTGCAGCTCTTCTTTCTCTTCTTCCCAGGAGCAGAAAGGGGGTTGCTTGGCAACAGGACTGCAGAGTACAGATTTGGTTAAATAAAATCAAAGATAAAAATGGAACAAGAATGTTTGTTATTGATGCTTGGCCAATGACATCTTCTTCTAACTGATGCCGAGGTATAGCTAATATATCTGTGACCGATTGTTGTTTATCAGATGTATAGCTTTTTAATATAAAGATGGAACGGACAAGAAAGTGTTTTTTTAACAACTGTCTATCATCCACCATGTCAAAACGTCCATTGTTTTGTGTGTGTCACAACCAAATGAATGTATTCATGTGTTCTGAATGCAGTGATCATAGTTGATGTGTCAGACGCTGCTATTTATTCAATTGATAGTCCCTCACTCAGAATAGTTCCCTGGGTACTCGCATCAATGTGGTCTTCTCTTATGATCTAATGGCTTGCCATTGAAATATAAAAGGTCATTAATAATGGTTGTCCAGCCATTTGCATTTCACTTTGAAATAATTTTCTGTGTCCCTTAAGCTTTCCACATTATTTTATGATATTACAAAGAACATGTCTACCCATATAGTCATAATCCTCAGTGGAACTTTAATGAAATGCATGGTCCTAAAGAGGATGTGTTCATTTGCCAGTGGGAAATCATGTTGTCTTTGGAAGGATGCAGTCTATGTGGATTGTACAGATGGATAAGTCCCTGTAAATAAATAAGTTATTTTCTATTACCTGCTAAATTCCATTTAACCTGTATCCAATGACAATGATGGCACCGACATAGAGGGCTGCCTCACTTCTAGTCCTTAGGAAACTTTTCTGTATTTCGTTTTTTTATGTATGATTTCTTACATTGTTAGATGAGAAAATCTTAAGTGTTATTACATACAGCCGGGAAGAACTATTGGATATCAGAGCGACGTCAACTTACTAGCACTACGACCAGGAAAATGACTTTCCCGAAGCGGATCCTTTGTCCGAACCACCCAGGGCATTTTAACTGATTCAAGAGGCTGACCCAAAACAATGCCGCCAGAGAAGAGGTAGGTGGAACGGTCTTCTGGTCAGACTTTGGAGGTGTGCACACCACCCCCCACTTCCGAGTATATTACTCGCTAATGTCCAGTCTCTAGCAAACAAGGTAGACTAAATTAGGGCAAGGGTTGCTTTCCAGAGAGACATCAGGGATTGTAACATACTCTGTTTCACGGAAACATGGCTCTCTCGGGATATGCTGTCGGAGTTGGTACAGCCACCTGGATTCTTTGTGCGTCGCACCAACAGGAATAAACATCTTTCAGGCAAGAAGAAGGGCGGGGGTGTATGTTTCATGATTAACGACTCATTGTGTAATTGTAACAACATACAGGAACTCAAGTCCTTTTGTTCACCTGACCGATTCCTCACAATCAAATGCAGACCGTATTATCTTCCAAGGGAATTCTCCTCGCTTATTGTCACAGCCGTGTATATCCCCACTCAAGCCGATACAACGACGGCCCTCAAGGAACTTTACTGGACTTTTTGCAAACTGGAAAACATATATACTGAGGCTGCATTTATCGTACAGTGGGGCAAAAAAAAGTATTTAGTCAGCCACCAATTGTGCAAGTTCTCCCACTTAAAAAGATGAGAGAGGCCTGTAATTTTCATCATAGGTACACTTCAACTATGACAGACAAAATGAGAAAAAAAATCCAGAAAAACACATTGTAGGATTGTTTATGAATTTATTTGCAAATTATGGTGGAAAATAAGTATTTGGTCACCTACAAACAAGCAAGATTTCTGGCTCTCACAGACCTTCTTTAAGAGGCTCCTCTGTCCTCCACACGTTACCTGTATTAATGGCACCTGTTTGAACTTGTTATCAGTATAAAAGACACCTGTCCATAACCTCAAACAGTCACACTCCAAACTCCACTATGGCCAAGACCAAAGAGCTGTCAAAGGACACCAGAAACAAAATTGTAGACCTGCACCAGGCTGGGAAGACTGAATCTGCAATAGGTAAGCAGCTTGGTTTGAAGAAATCAACTGTGGGAGCAATTATTAGGAAATGGAAGACATACAAGACCACTGATAATCTCCCTCGATCTGGGGCTCCACGCAAGATCTCACCCCATGGGGTCAAAATGATCACAAGAACGGTGAGCAAAAATCCCAGAACCACACGGGGGGACCTAGTGAATGACCTGCAGAGAGCTGGGACCAAAGTAGCAAAGCCTACCATCAGTAACACACTACGCCGCCAGGGACTCAAATCCTGCAGTGTCAGACGTGTCCCCCTGCTTAAGCCAGTACATGTCCAGGCCCGTCTGTAGTTTGCTAGAGAGCATTTGGATGATCCAGAAGAAGATTGGGAGAATGTCATATGGTCAGATGAAACCAAAATATAACTTTTTGGTAAAAACTCAACTCGTCGTGTTTGGAGGACAAAGAATGCTGAGTTGCATCCAAAGAACACCATACCTACTGTGAAGCATGGGGGTGGAAACATCATGCTTTGTGGCTGTTTTTCTGCAAAGGGACCAGGACGACTGATCCGTGTAAAGGACAGAATGAATGGGGCCATGTATCGTGAGATTTTGAGTGAAAACCTCCTTCCATCAGCAAGGGCATTGAAGATGAAACGTGGCTGGGTCTTTCAGCATGACAATGATCCCAAACACACCGCCCGTGCAACGAAGGAGTGGCTTCGTAAGAAGCATTTCAAGGTCCTGGAGTGGCCTAGCCAGTCTCCAGATCTCAACCCCATAGAAAATCTTTGGAGGGAGTTGAAAGTCTGTGGTGCCCAGCAACAGCCCCAAAACATCACTGCTCTAGAGGAGATCTGCATGGAGGAATGGGCCAAAATACCAGCAACAGTGTGTGAAAACCTTGTGAAGACTTACAGAAAACGTTTGACCTCTGTCATTGCCAACAAAGGGTATATAACAAAGTATTGAGATAAACTTTTGTTATTGACCAAATACTTATTTTCCACCATAATTTGCAAATAAATTCATAAAAAATCCTACAATGTGATTTCCTGGAATTTTTTTTCTCATTTTGTCTGTCATAGGAGAAATGTTTTCTGTATGAATTAACTTAAAAAGGCAAAACTGATTATTTTATGCCATTTTCAACAACAACAAAAAACACAAAAAAAAAAGCATTGAGTAGATAAACAAAAAAATTACAACTTCTCTCCAGCAGTCCAACCGTACCTATGATGAAAATTACAAGCCTCTCTCATCTTTTTAAGTGGGAGAACTTGCACAATTGGTGGCTGACTAAATACTTGTTTGCCCCACTGTAGCTGGGGATTTTAACAAAGCAAATTTGAGAACAAGGCTACCTAAATTATATCAGCATATTGACTGTAGCACTCGCGCTGGTGAAACACTGCATCACTGCTACTCTAACTTCCGCAATACACACAAGGCCCTACCCCGCCCTCCTTTTGGCAAATCTGACAACGACTCCATTTAGCTTCTCCCTTCCTATAGGCAGAAACTCAAACAGGGTGTACCCGTGCTAAGGACTATTCAATGCAGGTCTGACCAATCGGAATCCACGCTTCAAGATTGTTTTGATCACGCGGACTGGGACATGTTCCAGGGGCCTGTTGCACAAAAGTAGAATTAAGACATCCGGGATAAATGACTCAGCTGAGCTCAATGAAGCCAAAACATGTGCGTCCAGGCTTAATTGGTTGCACAAAGACCAAGCCAGGATGAGCAGACACGGATTCATTAAGCCAGGTGAAACCAATCCTGGATAGGTGCGCGCTCACGGCTCACTCAAATAGACCCCGCCACAGATCACAGATTAACTGATTTACCATGGCAACTAGAGCCGCGTACTTTTCCCCGTCGGAAGCACAAATCCTCATGGAGGCATACGAGGAGGTAAAAGATATAATTAAGAAGAAAGGCAACACCGCCACAGTGATAAAGCAAAGAGAAAAAGCGTGGCAAAGTATTGCAGACCGCCTGAATGCGTAAGTAGTGCACAATTACACACTCACCGCTCCGCTGAAACATCACAATTACAATTCAAATATTTAATTCACATCTCCAAAAATGCAGTTGTACTGTAATTATGAAACGGTTAAATTTTTAATTGAAATGCACTGCAGATATGAGTGAAATTGTGTAAAGTAACTCCATCACACATTACATTTACATTTACATTTAAGTCATTTAGCAGACGCTCTTATCCAGAGCGACTTACAAATTGGTGCATTCACCTTATGACATCCAGTGGAACAGCCACTTTACAATAGTGCATCTAAATCTTTTAAGGGGGGGGGGGGTGAGAAGGATTACTTTATCCTATCCTAGGTATTCCTTAAAGAGGTGGGGTTTCACACTGTATAAAGCTATGATAATTTTTTTGATATTTTTACTGAAAACAAGACAAAAATACCAAGTAATTTTTTGCAGTGTGACTCCATTAAATGTGTGTGTGTGTGTGTGTGTGTGTGTAGATTAAACATGAACGGGCCAAAACGGACATGGCAGCAGGTCAAAATCAAATACAAGAACATTCTGCAGAATGGTATGGTCCCTGACTAATATTTAACAAAGCACAAGCATATATTGTACCCAGAAGGTGCCTGCTCACACATTGTCTGTACTGTTTTAGCAGTGAAAAAGAATACCCACAGACAAGGCACGGGTGGTGGGTCACCAAAGGCTGACCTTACCCCAGCAGAGGACATGGCCTTGGAGCTAAATAAAGGCAGGCCCGTCTTAGAGGGGATCCCTGGGGGGAAAGAGACGAGCATAGGTTCCTCCCAAGATGCCACCCGCTTCATTCAAGGTATGTCCTTCCATCTCTACATGGGATACAACCACATTCATATTGAATCAATTTGGACTGTCTGACTTTGGTTTACCTATTGCCTTGCAGTGTCTGGCAGCACTGTGTTCCTGTTAGAGCCACCAGCACAAGCACCAGACGATGCTGATCCAGTGAGTACTCCATCAAAGGCATACTGTAGGCCTGGCATGTCTTGTCTACTAGCTTCAATATGAATCCGATTAAATGTGATAGGGTGAAGGCCCCAGTGCAGCAGCAACAGCACATGATGGAGACGATGATGAGGAGGAGACCATCTCTCTGGATTCCAGAAGGCATGAGGTATCATGTTAAGACTGTGAAAGTACTATTTACTCTACAATGGTGAGGAGTCCTCATCAAAAAATCTAATTTCTTTTACAGGACCCAGATGCTATACAGTGGGAAAACCAGCCTGGCAACATAGTGCGTATTAATAAAAGGACACCACATCCTGCCAAATTCCAGCTGCGCTAATTGTATTGTGTTCACAGAGCTCACAAGCTATCAGAAAGTTGTATGGCAACCACCTCCGGCGCCAAATAGAACTGGCAGACATAGACATTCAGTACAAGAAGAAAAAGATGGAAAATCTTGCACTGGAGTCCGAAATAAAAAAGAGGACAATTAGGAAACTGGACCTTGAAATAAAAAAACTTGAGAGGGAGGTGAGATATGCCTTCAATGTACACTGTATGCTAACTGTAACACAAATGTATTATTCATTATTTTTCTTTCCTCCCCCAGCTCCAAGAAGATGACACAGCTCAAAATAAAAATTAGGTATATTCTCGTAAAGTCAAGTGAGCCATGACATATGAGCTCTTATTGTGAGCACACAGGACGGTGGCATCTTTCTAAGGTTTTTTTTATTTTCCCAGCAATCAGTACAACCAAGTCATCGTTATAAGGCATCGCCCTCTTTTGCCCACCCCCCCAGCACCAGGTGTGGCCACTAGCCTATATGAAGGCCCAAAATTGTGTGTTCCTTTCTGCTCTGACAATGGCATGCCCATTCGTGCGAGATGTGGTGGATGAAGAAGCACTTGTGCTGAGGAGAGCCTTCAGGCGAGAAAGGGTCTTCAGGGACCGGTTGGACCCACTGGCCTTCCCTGATGACCATCTATATGAAAGATACAGGTTTTCTGCAGATGGCATCAGGTATCTATGCAGACTACTGGGTCCCAGGATTAAGCACCGCACTGCACGGAGCCATGCACTGAGTGTGGAGCAAATGGTTTGTGTGGCCTTGCGCTTTTTTGCTAGTGGAGCCTTCCTGTACTCAGTGGGGGATGCAGAACAGCTGAACAAGGCCACAATTTGCCGCACAATAAGGAGTGTGTGTCTGGCTATCAAAGCATTAGCAGATGTCTTCATCTCCTTCCCTGGCCACAGAAGACTCTGTGACATCAAAGAGGAGTTCTATAGGATTGCAGGTAAGAGGATCTACAAATTACAGGACAACTGTTAACACATAGTAGGATACTCATTACTTTGTGTGACAGGTTTCCCCAATGTCATTGGTGCAGTGGACTGCACACACATAAGGATAAAAGCCCCCTCAGGTGCCCATGAGGCCGATTTTGTGAATAGGAAATCCTTTCACAGCATTAATGTTCAGGTGAACATAACTTTTTGATATTGTCCATTGACGAACACTCTGCATTGCCAGTGATGTGCATTGATTGGTGTAATATTCCTCATCTTATGATTTCAGATGGTCTGCAATGCTGACTGTGTGATCAGCAATGTTGTGGCAAAATGGCCTGGCTCAGTCCATGACTCCAGAATCTTTCGGGCCTCTGAAATCTATCAGTGCCTATCACAAGGTAAGCCACACAACCCCTATTTATAACCATCATGGCTGTGTCAAGAATATCACTGTGTTTATGAGGTAGTAATGATGAGATTTTGTGTTGACAGGTGAATTCTCTGGTGTGTTGCTGGGAGACAGGGGGTATGGCTGCCAGCCTTTTCTCCTGACACCTTTCACAGACCCCCAGGAAGCACAGCAGGCCTACAACCATGCCCATGCCAGGACCAGGGCCAGAGTTGAAATGACCTTTGGCCTCCTGAAGGCACGCTTTCACTGCCTTCACAAATTAAGGGTCAGCCCTGTTAGGGCATGTGATATTACTGTGGCTTGTGCTGTCCTCCACAATGTGGCCTGCCTGAGGAAGGAGAGGGCCCCCAGAGTGCCACCAGCCATGGACTGGGACAATCCGGCAATCTTCCCTGATGACGACAGTGGTCGGCTGCTGAGGGACCAATATGTGTTGAATTATTTTAGTTAGTGTGTGTGCTTTCAATTTTGGTTAAATATGTCCTGCGGTGGCAGAGGAATTTGGGTTTTTTTGGGTTCGTTTTTTGACGAATTTGGCCTCTTATGATGTTTGTGCGGTATACTGTGTGTAATACAAGGCTGCAGGGAGGCTACTGCATCCATTCATTTGTCTGTTCAGTTGATGTGTATGGATTTGTCCTGCATTTATTTTAGTGTGCAGACATGCAGGGTGTGTGTATCATTTTGTATAATATGCTTGGATTCTGTGCTTTCCATCTTGTAGAGTCACTGTGACTTCAGTTTCGAAAGGAGCTGATGGTTTACCTGCTTTGTTTTGTCCTTATTCAATAAAGGAACATAATGTTACACATTGTGTTTTTATATTCATATGGAATGTGTATTTGTTTATATGACAGAGTACTAGGGCCACACTGAAGAAAAAGGATAAAGTCATACATTTATGAGGCTGGTTCTTTCTGCAGAAAAGCTACATATTGTTTTTACAGTTTTGATACTTATGACAATGTGATACTTAATATTCTGGCACATCAGCATGTCTTTGTTTATGAAACCATACTGAAGTACAATTTCACGAAATGCCCCACATCTGTCATTTTAACAACTGTCCTCCTTTAAAACAACTGGTTACAATATTATGACTTGTGTTTTTTTCCCCTCTGTGGCCCTAATATTCTATCATTTTATATATAGCCTTATAGTCTATGGGAAACTGTAAATTATCTAATGATAGCAACATCATCTAAAAATCATTTTTTATCCAAAATCATTGAAATTAATGATCACAAACGTTTAAATAATAACAGTGGGTCTAGTTATATGTGATAACAATGTATAGTGAGCAGTGAAATAACTATTGGTTTCCATTTGTGGTGACTGCTGACTGACATTAGGGATGAGATTAAATAGATCCTGGAATTTAGCCTGGTCTGGAGCAGGCTAGCTCCACAGAATAAATCTCCATGGTAATTTATACCATAACATATCCTCCTGCCCCCTATCCATCTTTAGTGCAACCGGATTACGGATCAATTGAGCCAGGATCACCAAGATATCCTGGCTTAATCCCTTATCCTAGTTTTGTGCAACAGGCCCCTGGTAGCCTCAGAGAATAATATTGACGTATACGCTGATTCAGTGAGTGAGTTTATAAGGAAGTGCATAGGAGATGTAGTATTTCCTGGACTATTAAAACCTATCCTACCAGAAACCGTGGATAGATGGCGGCATTCGCGCAAAACTGAAAGCACTAACCACTGCATTCAACCATGGAAAGGTGACTGGGAATATGGCCGAATACAAACAGTGTAGTTATTCCCTGCAAATCAAACAAGCGAAATGTCAGTAAAGAGACAAAATCGAGTTGCAATTCAACAGCTCAGACACGAGACGCATGTGGCAGGGTCTACAGACAGTCACGTACTGCAAAATGAAAACCAGCCACATCACAGACACCGACGTCTTGCTTCCAGAAAAAAGAAACACTTTATTTACCTGCTTTGAGGATATTACAGTGCCACCGACGCAGCCCGCTACCAAGGACTGTGGGCTCTCCTTCTCCTTGGCCAACGTGAGTAAGACGTTTAAACATGTTAACCCTCGCAAGGCTGCCAGCCCAGAAGGCATCCCTTGTCACGTCCTCAGAGCATGCGCAGACCAGCTGGCTGGTGTGTTTACAGTCATATTCAATCTTTCCCAATCCCAGTCTGCTGTCCCCACATGCTTCAAGATGGGCACCATTGTTCCTGTACCCAAGAAGGCAAAGGTAACTGAACTAAATGACTATCGCTCCGTAGCACTCACTTCTGTCATTATGAAGTGCTTTGAGGGGCTAGTCAAGGATCATATCACCTCCACCTTACCTGTCACCTTAGACCCACTTCAATTTGCTTACCGCCCCAATAGGTCCACAGACGATGCAATTGCCATCACACTGCACACTGCCCTATCCCATCTGGACAAGAGGAATACCTATGTAAGAATGCTGTTCATTGACTATAGCTCAGCATTCAACACCATAGTACCCTCCAAGCTCATCATTAATCTTGAGGCCCTGGGTCTCAACCCCGCCCTGTGCAACTGGGTTCTGGACTTCCTGATGGGCTGCCCCCAGGTGGGGAAGGTAGTAACCAACATCTCCATTCCGCTGATCCTCAACACTGGGGTCCCACAAGGGTGCATTCTCAGCCCCCTCCTTTACTCCCTGTTCACCCATGACTGCGCGGCCATGCACGCCTCCAACTCAATCATCCAGTTTGCAGACGACACAACAGTAGTAGGCTTGATTACCAACAACAACGAGACAGCCTACAGGGAGGAGGTGAGGGCACTTGGAGTGTGCTGTCAGGAAAACAACCTCTCACTCAACGTCAACAAAACAAAGGAGATGATTGTGGACTTCAGGAAACAGCAAAGGGAGCACCCCCCCCTATCCACATCGATGGGACAGCAGTGGAGAAGGTGGAAAGTTTTAAGTTCCTGAGCGTACACATCACGGACAAACTGAAATCGTCCATCCACACAGACAGTGTGGTGAAGAAGGTGCACAAGCCTCTTCAACCTCAGGAGGCTGAAGAAATTGTCTTGTCAACTAATACCCTCACAAACCTTTACAATTGAGAGCACCCTTTCGGGCGGTATCACTGCCTGGTAGGGCAACTGCACCTCCCACAACCGCAAAGCTCTCCAGAGGGTGGTGCGGTCTGCACAACCATCATCGGGGGCACACTTTCTGCCCTCCAGGACATCTACAGCACCCGATGTCACAGGAAGGCCAAAAAGATCATCAAGGACAACAACCACCTGAGCCACTGCCTGTTCACACCGCTACCATCCAGAAGGCGAGGTCAGTGCAGGTGCATCAAAGCTGGGACCGAGAGACTGAAAAACAGCTTTTATCTCAAGGCCATCAGACTGGTAAACAGCCAACACTAACACAGAGAGGCTGCTGCCTACATACAGACTTGAAATCATTGCACACTTTAATAAATGGATCACTAGTCACTTTAATAACGCTACTTTAATGATGTTTACATATCTTGCATTACTCATCTCATATCTGTATGCTGTATTTTATACCATCTATTGCATCTTGCCTATGCCACCGACATTGCTCATCCATATACTTATATGTACTGTATATATTCTTATTCCATTCCTTTACTTAGATTTGTGTGTATTAACTAGTTGTTGTGGAATTGTTAGATTACATGTTAGATACTGCTACACTGTCAGAACTAGAAGCACAATAATTTCGCTACACTCGCAATAACATCTGCTAACCATGTGTATGTGACAAATACAATTTGATTAGATTTTATTTGAAATGACAAGCACAATTTTCAGTTTTCTTCTTGCATGTCCAACAACTCTTGTTGATGGTCCCTTGAGCCGGATAGAGACAATGACTGTGCCATTAGTCTTACTACTGTCAATACTAAATCGAGCTGGGCTGTTCTGAATAAAGATGATTGTGTAACCTGTGGAAAGGCTCAAATTTACAAAAATATCTCCCTTTAAATGTAAACAGCCCCGATTTACCCCCAGTCTGTTGATAGTGTAAGTCTATTTACTCCTTATAGCTTATCCAAGTGTGTATCCATGTTGAGGCCATTTATCAAACCAGCGTTGTGTGTGACTGATGCTAATGTGTCCAGTCCACCGACAGGCGGTCTTCAACATTAGGCAGTGCAGTGTTTCACCTGCTACAGATACATACAGTACCAGGCATGGCATGCTGTATGGACACTAGTAGCTAAAGGGAGGCCCTAATTGGTGGAATTTATCACATGATGTATTAGAGGTACTGCGTTACTAAACCTGTATTGGGGTCCAGACGTCGCCCATTAATCTTGGGTTCGCGCGTGAAGCCACAAATGCATTTGCATCTCATCCATGAGAAATTAGATGTAAAATCTGAAGTAACATTCTAGCCTATTCCACGGGCCACTAGAGGAGGGACGTCTATTTTCAAACCAATTTCAGCGATCTAACGAACATTGATTTGTCTTAAGGCCTGTAGTGATTGTGTTCCCACATTATTCTCATGGAATGTAGGCCTACTGTCATATATGTTTGACTTAGGCTGTGTGTACAGCTGTAAGGAAAGTGCAAAACTAGAGCATGGGAGAACTGCTGCTACACACTGCATACGGCAGTCCATAGGCAGGTTTTAAGTTATGAATCTCGTTCAAAGATCTCAAGCCATGCAATCATGATATCATTTATCTTGAACACATGTAAACACTTCAGAATGATGTCACAAGATGTCTGTACTCAACACAATAAACAAATGCTGGTTGTGAAACAAGAATTGCAGTGAATCTTGCTTCAAAGTAACACCATTTTCCTTGGAAGGGAGACTGCAGTTTGAGGTCACTGACACCACTGAATATATCTCATATTGATTTTAATTAAATTCTCCTTTTCAATTAGTTGCCATACGCTAATCTATATGATTTATATCTGGATCTAATCCTTTGTGCATAAAGAAATAATGAAACTGAAAAAAATACTGTTTTCAACTGGAATTGTTCCTAAAATGGGTGACTGTATCCACCAAATATATTTCTAGCCACAATTAGAAATCCATCAAAACCATAATGCAGTAATTTCACATCAAATATCACAGTTAAATACATATGGTACAGTTGCTAATGGAAACGTTAACTGCGCAGTTAACCTGCCATGGTGCTTCTGAATCCATCAACATTCTATAATCAAAGGTCTTGCATGTGCTCTCTCTATTAACCATGTCAGACAGTCATTTGTAATTGCCATTACAGTGCCTTGCAAAAGTATTCATCCCCCTTGGTGTTTTTCCTATTTTGTTGCATTACAACCTGTAATTTAAATAGATTTTTATTTGGATTTCATGTAATGGACATACACAAAATAGTCCAAATCAGTTCCAATATTATTATTTTTTTTTTAATGGAAAAGCGGTGCGTGCATATGTATTCACCTCCTTTGCTATGATGCCCCTAAATAAGATCTGGTGCAACCAATTACCTTCAGAAGTCACAAAATTAGTTCAACAAAGTCCACCTGTGTGCAATCTAAGTGTCACATGATCTCAGTATGTATACAGCTGTTTTGAAAGGCCCCCAGAGTCTGCAACACCAGTAAGCAAGGGGCATCACCAAGCCAGTGGCACTATGAAGACACTATGAAGGAGCTCTCCAAACAGGTCAGGGACAAAGTTGTGGAGATCAGAGTTGAGTTATAAAAAAATATCTGAAACTTTGAACATCCCACGGAACACCATTAAATCACTTTTTAAATAATGGAAAGAATATGGCACCAGAACAAACCTGCCAAGAGAGGGCCGCCCACAAAAACTCATGGACCAGGCAAGGAGGGCATCAATCAGAGAGGCAACAAAGAGACCAATGATAACCCTGAAGGAGCTGCAAAGCTCCACAGCGGAGATTGGAGTATCTGTCCATAGAACCACTTTAAGCCCTACACTCCACAGAGCTGGGCTTTACGGAAGAGTGGCCAGAAAAAAGCCATTGCTTAAAGAAAAAAGAAGCAAACACATTTGGTGTTCGCCAAAAGGCATGTGGGAGACTCCCCAAACATATGGAAGAAGGTACTCTGATCAGATGAGACTAAAATGGAGCTTTTTGGCCATCAAGAAAAACGCTTTGTCTGGCATAAACCCAACACCTCTCATCACCCCGAGAACAGCATCCCCACAGTGAAGCATGGTGGTGGCAGCATCATGCTGTGGGGATGTTTTTCATTGGCAGGGACTTGGAAACTGGTCAGAATTGAAGGAATGATGGATGGTGCTAAATACAGGGAAATTATTGAGGAAAACCTGTTTCAATCTTCCAGAGATGTGAGCCTGGGACTGATGTTCACCTACCAGCAGAACAATGACCCTAAGCATACTGCTAAAGCAACACTCAAGTGATTTTAGGGGAAATATTTAAATGTCTTGGAATGGCCTAGTCAAAGCACAGACCTCAATCCAATTGAGAATCTGTGGTATGACTTAAAGATTGCTGTACACCAGCGGAACCCATCCAACTTGAAGGAGCGGGAGCAGTTTTGCCTTGAAGAATGGGCAAAAATCCCAGTGGCTAGATTTGCCAAGCTTATAGAGACATACCCTAAGAGACTTTTAGCTGTAAATGCTGCAAAAGGTGGCACTACAAAGTATTGACTTTGGTGGGTGAATAGTTATGCACGCTAAATTTGTCTGTTTTTTGTCTTATTTGTTTGTTCACAATAAAAAATATTTAGCATCTTCAAAGTGTTAAGCATGTTGTGTAAATCAAATGATACTAACCCCCCAAAAATGTTATTTAATTCCAGGTTGTAAGGCAACAAAAGAGGAAAAAAGCCAAAGGGAGGTGAATACTTTTGAAGACACTGTATGTAGAGTAATTACCATGCAATTATCCAAAACTCTTGAATTTAAAGTACACGTCTGGTCGTCAGAAATCGTGTGTAATTAAAGTTGTAATATGATGTAATGCGATTATTTAAAATGAATCAATTCAGTTAAGAGTAATTAACACAATGTTTAAATCAAATCAAATCAAATTGTATTTGTCACATACACATGGTTAGCAGATGTTAATGTGAGTGTAGCGAAATGCTTGTGCTTCTAGTTCCGACAACGCAGTAATAACCAACGAGTAGTCTAACCTATCAATTTCACAACAACTACCTTATACACACAAGTGTAAAGGAATGAAGAATATGTACATAAAAATATATGAATGAGTGATGGTACAGAACGGCATAGGCAAGATGCAGTAGATGGTATCGAGTACAGTATATACATATGAGATGAGTAATGTAGGGTGTCACGCCCTGACCTTAGAGAGCTGTTTTATTTCTCTATTTGGTTAGGTCAGGGCGTGATTTGGGTGGGCATTCTATGTTTACTATTTTTTAGTTTTTGGCCAAGTGTGGTTCCCAATCAGAGGCAGCTGTCTATCGTTGTCTCTGATTGGGAATCATACTTAGGCAGCCTTTTTTCCCACCTAATGTTGTGGGTAATTATTTATTTTCTGTGTGTGTTTGTGTGCGCCACGGTTGCATCACGTTTGTGTCACGTTCGTTTCTTTTTACATGTTCTTTTTGTGAAGGTTTCACTACGATTAAAAGAAATGTGGAATTACATGCACGCTGCGCCTTGGCTCATCTATGACAGGGAGTTTGAAGACAGTGAATGTGACAGTAGGGTATGTAAACATATAAAATTGGCATTGTTTAAAGTGGCTAGTGATACATTTATTACCTCAAGATGGCAAGATGCAGTAGATGGTATAGAGTACAGTATATACATATGAAATGTACACTCCAAACTCCACTATGGCCAAGACCAAAGAGTTGTCAAAGGACACCAGAAACAAAATTGTAGACCTGCACCAGGCTGGGAAGACTGAATCTGCAATAGGTAAGCAGCTTGGTTTGAAGAAATCAACTGTGGGAGCAATTATTAGGAAATGGAAGACATACAAGACCACTGATAATCTCCCTCGATCTGGGGCTCCACGCAAGATCTCACCCCATGGGGTCAAAATGATCACAAGAACGGTGAGCAAAAATCCCAGAACCACACGGGGGGACCTAGTGAATGACCTGCAGAGAGCTGGGACCAAAGTAGCAAAGCCTACCATCAGTAACACACTACGCCGCCAGGGACTCAAATCCTGCAGTGTCAGACGTGTCCCCCTGCTTAAGCCAGTACATGTCCAGGCCCGTCTGTAGTTTGTTGATGCCGTAGTCAGAAAACAATTATGACAGGTGTGTTGTAATAAATATGAGTGGTGTCCACTGATTAAATGCAGTCTCTCTGCCTTGTGAAGAGGGAAAACCTAGATATTCACAAAGTTTGTGATGAATGACAGGTTGTTTCTTCATGCAAAATAGATTTGGGGTTTAAAATTCAATTAAACTACTTTATTTTAGGGGTTTAGTGAAGGTGGGTCATTTACAGAATGTTAAGACTACACAAGGGTTAAGACTGTTGGAAAAGCATTCCAGGTGAAGCTGGTTGAGAGAACGCCAAGAGTGTGCAAAGCTGTCATCAAGGCAAAGGGTGGCAACTTTGAAAAATCTAAAATATATTTTGATTTGTTTAACACTTTTTTGGTTACTACATGATTCCATATGTGTTATTTCACAGTGTTGATGTCTTCACTACTATTCTACAATGTAGAAAAAACTAAAGAATAGAAAAAAATGAGTAGGTGTGTCCAAACTTTTGACTAGTACTGTAGATAGAGGAAGGTAAGTGTTTCCAATGACATCATCAGTGTGCATCATGTGATTTTAACAAATTGTGTCTACTAACTGGTTGATGATGTGTAGTGGCGATTTTAGCATGTCAAATTTTGTGGGGCACAAAAAAATGTATGCATGCAAGGAAAGCTATACAACACAACACTAAACAATACATTAATTGCAGTATAATGGTGACAAACGGTACCCACAAACTGTTAGGGCCTACATAAAGCTGTCCCAACAGCAGAGCTTTCTTTTCAACACCATTGAGTGAATCCTTATCACCGCTACACCTGGCTATCTGGGGAGCCTTGTCTGGCAGCGAAACAGTTCATTCAGCCTCATTTACTGCCTTTTAAAAAAACATACCTGATATTGCTGACTTGTTTAAACAAATGTGGTTTCTACTGACAATTGAGATGTACACACTATGGCATAAGGGGACGACAAGAGAATAAGAGGCAATCCGTAATTTCGATTAAGACATTAATGAGTGAGCTAGGATGGACGTAGTCAATATAATTGTTCAGCACTTTTGAAATGTACAGCGACATAATTCAGAACATGGGCCGTTCTTACATATTATCCCTGTACACCAAGTCAGAACCATAGGATAAATAAAGGGGGCATACAAGCAGACAATGAAAGCTCTTACAATATTCAATGATTACATTTCTCTAAAACAGGCTATAGGCTAAATGTGCACCACCAAGGCAGAACAGTAGGCTAAGTTATGAGGGGGAAAGGGACCAAATGATTAGGGTGATGCATATGGGCTACTAACAGCTTACTACACAACATACACTTAGCATTACTTTCTTAGCTACTGTATGGCATATTAAACCAACCTGGATGAAACCTAGTTTTAAACACATTTTTTGATAGCGAGGGACACATTCAACTTTATGGTTGGTAAGTAGAGTTCTTGATATTATAGACTTGCCTTTGTAGACAGGAAAAGTTGTTTGCTGGGGTAAAGCCGGCTATATTGTAATAGGGTTATTTTTTTCTCGATTTCCCAAATTTTTTAAAACCAAGAGTCCAGCACAATGTAAAACTTTTGGTTGCATCGAAGCTAATATACAGTCATTGGCAGCAACGCACTACCACACTCGCAGTGGTAGGTTGGGAGAGGGGACTATTTTCAAGAATCATGAGTTAGGAAACAAGGTCTAGTTTGATAGGCAATTCGTTGAATGTAAAGTTACAATAGAGAAAATAGACAAAAAATAAAATAAAACGTAATAAGTAAAAAGGGCAGGTTCTCCTGCACCCCTAGGGCTCTATCTCTACATGTGCCTGATACCAGAGCTACTGAAGGTACAAGGACACAGGACACCCTGATTATTATTGCATTGATGACATTATGAACACGGTGTGATTCTGTAACAGCTGGCAAAGTCACTTTCTTTTGTTTAGACTTCGTACAAGCATCTCAGACTGATGTTTAAAAAACATTCAGTACTGTCTGATTATTGTTATTCTACTGCTGCTCTTTAATTATTTGTTACTTTTATTTAGAATTTTTTGTAGATATTTTTCTTAAAACTGTGTTGTTGGTTAAGGGCTTGTAAGTAAGCATTTCACCTGTTGTATTCGGCGCATGTGACAAATACAGGGGGCCTGTCTCCAAGAGGCCCGTTAGATATGTTCTTTGCTTCTGTTCTCCCAGAAATCTTGTAGTAACACATTGTTTTTTGATTGACATTATCACCGACTGCACTCCTTTTGGTCCACCAGAAAATTCATTCATCACATGTTGTCCCTATTTCACTAATTAAAGTTATGAATTTGTGTGACATGGAAAATAAGTGAAATCCTATATTAATTCATAGGTAGGTGATCATCAGTCATTGACTGGCCATAGAGGCATGCAGCATTAGACAAAGTGTAGCTCTATGCACAGGAAGGTATGGTTAACAGTCTGGCAGTGTTAGATATGGTAAATGCTAGAGGAGGAAATGCATTTCTTGTCCATATGGTATCTGACAGTGTTTGCCTGCAGAGCACTGCTATCAGGACTGCAGTAACAACTATCTAAAATAATGTCATATTATCAGATAAAGTGTATCTGCCAGAGATATTGCATGCAAATTCCATAAAACAGATACTGTATACAATTTTTGTTTCCAGGGGCTTTCATTTTTATGAAAAAGAAACATGTTGGTGTACCAAGTAGATTTATATGAAAAAGAAACATGTTGGTGTACCAAGTAGATTTATATGAAAAATAAACATGTTAGTGTACCAAGTAGATTTATATGAAAAAGAAACATGTTGGTGTACCAAGTAGATTTATATGAAAAATAAACATGTTGGTGTACCAAGTAGATTTATATGAAAAATAAACATGTTGGTGTACCAAGTAGATTTATATGAAAAAGAAACATGTTGGTGTACCAAGTAGATTTATATGAAAAATAAACATGTTGGTGTACCAAGTAGATTTATATGAAAAATAAACATGTTGGTGTACCAAGTAGATTTATATGAAAAAGAAACATGTTGGTGTACCAAGTAGATTTATATGAAAAATAAACATGTTGGTGTACCAAGTAGATTTATATGAAAAATAAACATGTTGGTGTACCAAGTAGATTTATATGAAAAAGAAACATGTTGGTGTACCAAGTAGATTTATATGAAAAATAAACATGTTGGTGTACCAAGTAGATTTATATGAAAAATAAACATGTTGGTGTACCAAGTAGATTTATATGAAAAAGAAACATGTTGGTGTACCAAGTAGATTTATATGAAAAATAAACATGTTGGTGTACCAAGTAGATTTATATGAAAAAGAAACATGTTGGTGTACCAAGTAGATTTATATGAAAAATAAACATGTTGGTGTACCAAGTAGATTTATATGAAAAAGAAACATGTTGGTGTACCAAGTAGATTTATATGAAAAATAAACATGTTGGTGTACCAAGTAGATTTATATGAAAAAGAAACATGTTGGTGTACCAAGTAGATTTATATGAAAAATAAACATGTTGGTGTACCAAGTAGATTTATATGAAAAAGAAACATGTTGGTGTACCAAGTAGATTTATATGAAAAATAAACATGTTGGTGTACCAAGTAGATTTATATGAAAAAGAAACATGTTGGTGTACCAAGTAGATTTATATGAAAAATAAACATGTTGGTGTACCAAGTAGATTTATATGAAAAAGAAACATGTTGGTGTACCAAGTAGATTTATATGAAAAATAAACATGTTGGTGTACCAAGTAGATTTAGGAAGAACTTTCTGCAACTGTGCATTTCCTCTTTTCTCTTATAAGAAAAGCATATACAAATGTATGAAAAAGGCATGTCTGAATGGATTTGTATTTTGTCTGCATATTATTAGCACCTCGTGGTACAGAACAGTACAGTACAGGCATCATTCTGAGTCTGGACATGCCTCCTACACACAGATGTGAGTGCTAGCACTGCAGAATATCTAAGAGTGTGGGAGTAGAAAAACAAGATGAGTGAATAGACAGATTATAGTCAGGCTCAGACAAAGAAATACATTCAAGTGACTGTCTGTTAATGAAAATCCAATTATGCATACATATACCGACGTCTAAGAGAACACACAGGGTCTCAGACATTTATAATCCTCTGAGTAGACACTGTATGGCTAAATACAGAATCAAAAACAATTTCCTCCTTTTTATAGTGTGTTGTTTATCGTGATGGTAGGCTATTCTCTATTTGAATGACACTTGTTTTGTAACTCTACTGTTAGAAGTGGTTTGCAGGTGTGCTGACATGACATAAGGTCTGATATGATAGCAACTCTAATTATCAGACATGTCTGTTGGGGAACGGCCAAGCATGAAGCACTCTGACAATCTACAGGGACATTAAGGTCAACAAATGAATTAACGCTAGCAGAAAAAAAACATCTTCAGCAGATATCCTAGTTGTTTGTGAAGCAGACGTGCCAAGAGGACAATTAAGAAATACACATGTAAACTAGCACCTCTCTCTGGAGAACAACACTTTTGAAAATATGGAGAACAACATCTTTGATATTATTGTATTTATCAGTTTTGTCACATCCTGACCTTAGTTCCTTTTTATGTCTCTATTTTAGTTTGGTCAGGGCGTGAGTTGGGGTGGGCAGTCTATGTTCTTTTTCCATGTTCTTGTATTTCTGTGTTTGGACTGGTATGGTTCTCAATCAGAGGCAGCTGTCGATCGTTGTCTCTGATTGAGAATCATACTTAGGTAGCCTGTTTTCCCACTATGGGTTGTGGGTAGTTGTTTTCTGTGTCTGTGTTTTTTCCATACAGAACTGTTTCAGTCTCGTTCATTCTCTTTTGTTGTTTTGTCATTCAGTGTTCATGTTCAGGTGGATTTCATTAAAATGGACACTTACCACGCTGCACATTGGTCCGATCTTTCATACTCGTCATCAGACGAGGACGAGTACCGTTACAAGTTTTGTGAAATGACCGTCATAAATATAAACTCCATAATTATCTGGGAAAGTAATCACTCCTGTGTATAGCCTTTTCATGAAGCTGAAAATAAGAAGTGCAACTCTCTCGTTAGTCATCGCTCCATCTGAGGCAACATCTTTTCAATTATCTTCCCATCATCCATCACAAATATCTGCTGCATGGGAACTTTATTTTAATTACATACATGCTAGTAAATCATGGCATGTTCATTTGTCTTCACAAAAGGCCAGCATGTAAAAAAAATTATTACATAAACACCTGAATATTGTGTTTCTCATTTGTTACTTGGTGATGTCATGGAAATTACCAACAGGGACTCAAAGTCAAACTTAAATTAATCATTCTTTGCTATCAGCAAATTAAAATAATGAACACTTAATACGCTGCACCTTGGTCCTCTTCTCCTTCTCCAGACGACGTGTGTTACAGAACCACCCACCACCAAAAAAGGACCAAGCAGCGTGGAGAAGAGGACTGGACATGGGAGGACATCCTGGACGGCAAGGGATCCTACACATGGGAGGAGATCCTGGCTGGAAGGGATCGCCGCCCATGGGAACAGGTGGAGGCAGCCAGGAGAGTGGAGGAAGCAGGAAAGGGGAACCAGCGGTACGAGGGAACACGGCTGGCAAGGAAGCCAGAGAGGCACACGGGGAGTGTGGCAGAGTCAGGTTGGAGACCTGAGCCAACTCCCCGTGCTTACCGTGGCGAGCATGGGACTGGTCAGGCCCCGTGCTATAGGGTGATGCTCACAGTGTCGAGGCGGGGCATTCACAGGCCGGTGTGCTCGGTGCCAGCGTCCTGCATTTGCCGGGTGGAAGCTGGTCCACGTCCCACACCAGAGCCGCCACCACGGTGAAATGCCCACCCAGACCCTCCCCTATAGGTTCAGGTTTTGCGGCCGGAGTCCGCACCTTTGGGGGGGGTACTGTCACGCCCTGACCTTAGAGATCCTTTTTATGTCTCTATTTTGGTTGGTCAGGGCGTGAGTTTGGGTGGGCATTCTATGTCTGGTGTTCTATGTTGTCTATTTCTTTGTGTTTGGCCGTGTGTGGTTCTCAATCAGAGGCAGCTGTCTATCGTTGTCTCTGATTGAGAATAATAATTAGGTAGCCTGATCCCACCTGTGTTTGTGGGTGGTTGTTTTCTGTTTTGTGTGTTCACCTTACAGAACTGTTCGTTTGTCGTTTTCTGTTGTTTTTGTTCAGTGTTCAGTTGTTATATTAAAATAATGAACACTTACCACGCTGCACCTTGGTCCTCTTCTCCTTCTCCAGACAATGTGCGTTACACCAAAACTATCTACCTCCGGAAGCAACGTCAGAACAAGAACTGTTCGTCGGGAACTTCATGAAATGGATTTCAATGGCTGAGCAGGCGCACAAAAGCCTAAGATCACCATGCACAATGCCAAGTGTCGGCTGGTGTGTTGTAAAGCTTGCCACCATTGGACTCTGGAGCAGTGGAAATGCATTCCCTGGAGTGATAAATCACGCTTCACCATCTGGCACTCCGACGAACTACTGGGTTTGCGGATATCAGGAGAACGCTACCTGCCCGAATGCATAGTGCTAACTGTAAAGTTTGGTGGAGGAGGAATAATGGTCTGGGGCTCTTTTTCATGGTTCGGTCTAGGCCCCTTAGTTCCAGTGAAGGGAAATCTTAATGCTGCAGCATACAATGACATTCTAGACGATTCTGTGGTTCCGAATTTGTGGCAACAGTTTGGGGAAGGCCCACAAAGCGAGGTCCATACAGAAATGATTTGTCACCCTGTGTGGAAGAACTTGACTGGCCTGCATAGAGCCCTGACCTCAACCCCATCAAACACCTTTGGAATAAATTGGAACGCAGACTGCAAGCCAGGTCTAATAGCCCAACATCAGTGCCCAACCTCACTAATGCTCGTGGCTGAATGGAAGCAAGTCCCCGTAGCAATGTTCCAACATGCTATTGGAAAGTCTTCCCAGAAGAGTGGAGGCTGTTATCACAACAAAGGTGGGGACCAACTCCATATTAATGCCCATGGTTTTGGGATGAGATGTTGACGAGCATACTTTTGGCCATGTAGTATATGTGTGTGTGTGTGTGTATATATATATATATATATATTTATGTGTGTGTGTGTGTGTATATATATATATATGTATGTGTGTGTATATATGTATGTATGTGTATATACTATATATATATGTACAGTTCATTCGGAATGTATTCAGAGCCGTTGACTTGTTCCACATTTTGTTACGTTGCAACGTTTTCTTTTTATCTCATCCATCTACACACAATACCCCATAATGACAAAGCAAAAACTGGTTTGTAGAATTTTTTAAAAGTTAAATAAATAAATGTAATGTCACATTTACATAAGTATTCAGTATTGACTCAGTACTTTGTTGAAGCACCTTTGGCAGTGATTACACCCCTGAGTCTTCTTGGGTATGACGCTACAAGCTTGGCACACCTGTATTTGGGGAGTTTCACCCATTCTTCTCTGCAGATCCTCTCAAGCTTTGTAAGGTTCGATGGGGAGCTTCGCTGCACAGCTGTTTTCAGGTCTCTCCAGATGTCCAGTCGGGTCTGGGTTCTGGCTGGGCCACTCAAAGTCACTCCTGCGTTGTCTTGTCTGCATGCTTAGGGTTGTTGTCCTGTCCCAGTCTGAGGTACTGAGCAGGATCTTTATGTACTTTGCGCCACTCATCTTTCCCTCGATCCTGACTAGTCTCCCAGTCCCTGCCACTGAAAAACATTCCCACAGCATGATGATGCCACCACCATGCTTCACTGTAGTGATGGTGCCAGGTTTCCTCCAGATGTGACGCTTGGCATTCAGGCCAAAGATTTCAATCTTGGTTCCATCAGACCAGAGAATCTTGTTTCTCATGGTCTGAGAGTTCTTTAGGTGCCTTTTGGCCAGCATCCCGGAGTTGCCTCTTCAATGTTGATGTTGAGGCTCGTGTTTTGCGGGTACTATTTAATGAAGCTGCCAGTTGAGGACTTCTGAGGCGTCTGTTTTTCTAACTAGACACTCTAATGTACTTGTCCTCTTGCTCAGTTGTGCACCGGGGCCTCCCACTCCTCTTTGTATTCTGGTTAGAGTGAATTTTCGCTGTTCTGTGAAGGGAGTAGTATACTGCGTTGTACGAGGTCTTCAGTTTCTTGGCAATTTCTCGCATGGAATAGCCTTCATTTCTCAGAACAAGAATAGAACGACAAGTTTCAGAAGAAAGATCTTTGTTTCAGGCCATTTTGAGCTTGTAATCGAACCCACAAATTCTGATGCTCCAGATACTGTCACGCCCTGACCGTAGAGATCTTTTTATTCTCTATGTTTGGTTGGTCAAGGTGTGACTCGGGTGGGAAACTCTATGTTCTTTGTTTCTATGTTTTGGCTGGGTATGGTTCTCAATCAGGGACAGCTGTCTATCGTTGTCTCTGATTGGGAATCATACTTAGGCAGCCTTTTTTCCTTTTGTTATTTGTGGGTATTTGTCTTTGTTAGTGGCATTATAGCCGAAGTAGGCTTCACGGTCGTTTCCTTGTTCTTTGTTTTGTTGGCGACATTTATCAATAAAAGAAATGTACGCTCACCATGCTGCACCTTGGTCCGGTCATATCCATGACGTCAGCAGATACTCAACTAGTCTAAAGAATGCCAGTTTTATTGATTCTTTAACAGTTTTCAGTTGTGTTAACTTAATTGTAAAAGGGTTTTCTAATGATCAATTTGCTTTTTAAAATGACAAACTTGGATTAGTTAACACAACGTGCCATTGGAACATAGGAGGGATGGTTGCTGATAATGGGCCTCTGTACGCCTATGTAGATATTCCATTAAAAAATCTGCCGTTTCCATCTTTGATAGTCATTTACAACATTGACAATGTCTACACTGTATTTCTGATCAATTTGATGTTATTTTAATGGACCAAAATGTTGCTTTTCTTTCAAAAACAAGGACATTTCTAAGTGACCCCAAACTTTTGAACGGTATTGTATATTATACTACTTTTGAAGTTAATATAATGCCATTGTTAAGCGAGAAAACCACTCTGGAAAAGGACGGAACAGGTCCACTGGATGTGAGCATGAAAAATATTTTAAATTCACTGTCTAGTGGTATGAAGAACCATTTCAAAGTAGAGACGTGTATGCAAGAGATAATAAAGAAATATTTTGTCATTGTTGACAAAGTTGGAATTTGAAATCTGTCTGATATACCAAAAGCTTTGGGAAAAATATAGAGAATGTCTAATTCCTTGACAAAGACAATGGTCTTTAAAACCTCTTGGCGCACCGATCCCTTTAGCGGGATCATTTTCGTCAACATCCACTGAATTGCAGAGCGCCAAATAAAAAAATATTACTAAAAATATTTAAATTCTAGAAATCACAAGTGCAATATACCAAAACACAGCTTAGCTTTTTGTTAATCCACCTGTCCTGTCAGATTTTGAAAATATGCTTTACAGCGAAAACAATCCAAGCGTTTGTGTGAGTTTATCGATCCCTATACAAAACATTACAAACACCTAGCAGCAAAGTATCTTGGTCACGAAAGTCAGAAAAGCAATAAAATTTGTCACTTACCTTTGATGATCTTCGGTTGTTTGCACTCACGAGATTCCCAGTTACACAATAAATGTTCCTTTTGTTCGATAAAGATGATTTTTATATCCAAAAACCTCCATTTGGTTGGCGCGTTATGTTCAGTAATCCACAGGCTCGTGCCGGTCATGAAGGGCAGATGAAAATTCCAAATAGTATCCGTAAAGTTCGTAGAAACATGTCAATGTTTTTTATAATCAATCCTCAGGTTGTTTTTAACATAAATAATCGATAATATTTCAACCGGACGGTAAACTATTCAATACAAGAGAGAAAGAAAATGTCGAGCTATCACTTTCGCGCGCATGAACTAATCGAAGGACATCTGGCAGTCCACTGACGCGATTTGATAAATCTTGCTCATTTTTCAGAATAAAAGCTTGAAACTATGTCTAAAGACTGTTCACACCCTGTGGAAGTCTGGTTGATATCCCTTTAAATGGAGGTAAGGCAGGCAATGGAACAGGGATTTTTCCAAATAAAAGGTACTTCCTGGTTGGATTTCCTCAGGTTTTCGCCTGCAAAATCAGTTCTGTTATAGTCACAGACAATATTTTGACAGTTTTGGAAACTTTAGAGTGTTTTCTAACCTAATCTGTAAATTATATGCATATTCTAGCATCTGGGCCTGAGAAATAGGCCGTTTACTTTGGGAACGTTATTTTTCCAAACATAAAAGTACTGCCCCCTAGCTTCAAGAGTTAACTGTATTAGCCGAAGTAAGAAAACGGGATGAGAAATTCTTTCTGGAGAATCATGACAGGACATTGCAGAGAGATAAGGATAGTTTGAAAGCTCTTGGTGGACAGATCAAATCCTTGAAAGAAGAGATTCAATAATTACAGGCAAGGGTCGTAAAACCAGACTTGGCTCCAACATGTGGAGGACCCTTTGTTCCTTCAAATCCACTCTCACACTGAGTTGCACAAGGATGATCGGGTTTCAAGCATCTGGTCAGCACTGCCTGGCTTTGACTCAACAGATACTGATAGCGATGATGGACGATGTCTTTGGCCAACCAGAACACAGGCTGTTAAAGGTAGTAAAGAGAAGCCTCCGGTGACAGTAATCAGACATAAATCAGCATCTCCAAACAGTTGGATGAATGGTCGAAAACTTTGAGACATCCCAGAGAACTGGGTATGAAAATGTGGGACCATTTGAAGCATTATAAGAAACTCTACAATCTTTTAATTAATAAATGTTTTATTTCACCTTTATTAAACCAGGTAGGCTAGTTGAGAACAAGTTCTTATTTACAACTGTGACCTGGCCAAGAATAAAGCAAAGCAGTTCGACACATACAAAAACACAGAGTTACCAATGGAACAAACAAACACATACAGTCAATAATACAGTAGATAAAAATGTATATACAGTGTGTGCAAATGAGGTAAGATAAGGGGAGGTAAGGCAATAAATAGGCCATGGTGGCGAAGTAATTACAATATACCAATTAAACACTGGAGTGATTGATGTGCAGACGATGAATGTGCAAGTAGAGATACTGTGGTGCAAAGGAGCAATAAAAAATACTTAATACAGTATGGGGATGAGGTAGTTGGATGGGCTATAATACAGATGGGCTATGTACAGGTGCAGTGAACTGTGAGCTGCTCTGACAGTTGGTGCTTAAAGCTAGTGAGGGAGATATGAGTCTCCAGCTTCAGTGATTTTTGCAGTTTGATCCAGTCATTGGCAGCAGAGAACTGGAAGGAAAGGCAGCCAAAGCAGGAATTGGCTTTGGGGGTGACCAGTGAGATATACCTGCTGGAGCGCATGCGAGCTGAGATAAGGAGGGGCTTTACCTAGCAGAGGCGTGTAGATGACCTGGAGCCAGTGGGTTTGGCGCCAAGTATGAAGCGAGGGCCAGCCAGCGAGAGCGTACAGGCTGCAATGGTGGGTAGTAAATGGGGCTTTGGTGACAAAAGGGATGACACTGTGATAGACTGCATCCACTTTGTTGATTAGAGTGTTGGAGGCTATTTTGTAAATGACATCGCTAAAGTCGAGGATCGGTAGGATAGTTAGTTTTACGAGGGTATGTTTGGCAGTATGAGTGAAGGATGCTTTGTTCTGAAATAGGAAGCCGATTCTAGATTTAATTTTGAATTGGAGATGCTTAATATGAGACTGGAAGGAGAGTTTACAGTCTAACCAGACACCTAGGTATTTGTAGTTGTCCACATATTCTAAGTCAGAACCGTCCAGAGTAGTGATGCTGGACGGGCGGGTAGGTGCGGGCAGCAATCGGTTGAAGAGCATGCATTTAGTTTTACTTGCATTTAAGAACAGTTGGAGGCAACGGAAGGAGAGTTGTATAGCATTGAAGCTCGTCTGGAGGTTAGTTAACACAGTGTCCAAAGAAGGGCCAGAAGTATACAGAATGGTGTCGTCTGCGTAGAGGTGGATCAGAGAATCACCAGCAGCAAGAGCGACATCATTGATGTATACAGAAAGATAGTCGGCCCGAGAATTGAACCCTGTGGCACCCCCATAGAGACTGCCAGAGGTCCAGACAACAGGCCCTCCGATTTGACACACTGAACTCTATCAGAGAAGTAGTTGGTGAACCAGGCGAGGCAGTCATTTGTGAAACCAAGGCTGTTTAGTCTGCCGATAAGAATGTGGTGATTGACAGAGTCGAAAGCCTTGGCCAGGTCGATAAATACGGCTGCACAGTAATGTCTCTTATCGATGGCGGTTATGATATTGTTTAGGACCTTGAGCGTGGCTGAGGTGCACCCACGACCAGCTCTGAAACCAGATTGCATAGCGGAAAAGGTACGGTGGGATTCGAAATGGTCGGTAATCTGTTTGTCAACTTGGATTTCGAAGACCTTAGAAAGGCAGGGTAGGATAGGTATAGGTCTGTAGCAGTTTGGGTCTAGAGTGTCTCGCCCTTTGAAGAGGGGGATTATCGCGGCAGCTTTCCAATCTTTGGGAATCTCAGACGATACGAAAGAGAGGTTGAACCGGCTAGTAATAGGGGTTGCAACAATTTTGGCAGATCATTTTAGAAAGAGAGGGTCCGGTCTAGCCCGGCTGATTTGTAGGGCCTGTTGGGTCCAGATTTTGCAGCTCTTTCAGAACATCAGCTATCTGGATTTGGGTGAAGGAGAAATGGGGTTGTTTGGGCGAGTTGCTGTGAGGGGTGCCGGGCAGTTGACCGGGGTAGGGGTAATCAGGTGGAAAGCATGGCCAGCCGTAGAAAAATGCTTATTGAAATTCTCAATTATAGTGGATTTATTGGTGTTGACAGTGTTTCCGAGCCTCAGTGCAGTCGGCATCTGGGAGGAGGTGCTCTTATTCTCCATGGACTTTTCAGTGTCCCAGTAGATCCTTATGATGTGTTACACCGTGAACATGGTGTACTTGAAGAAAAGGTTTATAGAGCTGTGGGTGGTGAAGAGCAAGATGTGGCTGATGAAAGGAGAGCCATATATGTTTTCTTTAAGGGTCTGACCAGTGCAACCACAAATTGGGGAGAGATTACTAAATGTGTTCAAAAACCGAAAGAACCGTTTGTTGAATTTGAAGAAAGGTTTAGAGCAGAGGTAGTTAGACACAGTGGGTTACCTGACATGGCAGATGAAGATACACTAAATTCCTCCAAAAATGGGACAATCACTCATCAGCTGATGCAATCTATAATTGATAATTTGCAAAAAACTTTGGTTTCCACAACTAGTGACTGGGAGAGACAAAACTACGTGGATATCATCGACAGACTGTCACGACTGGACAGAGACATCAATCAACATAATAAACCGGCTGTTATCAGAGTTGTGCAGGTTCCTAGTGAAACCAACAACATTATTTATTCAGCAGAAGAGAAACCTGGTGAATGTCATTATTGCGGGATTTCTGGTCACTGGCAACGAGAATGTCGGAAAAGAAAAAGTGTTCTTATGAGGAATCGCCAGGAGAAGCAGGGTCCGTCTAAGAGAAAATGGAATCAAGACCACAGCCCCAATAACACAACGTTAATGCAGAAATGTAAGAAGCTCTCTCCGGCTTAGCAGCAGAGTTTGCTGGATGCTGTGGAGGTAAACTAATAGACTCCCTCTTACGTCCCATCTCAGCTGGTGTACATATGAAATTGGATGGAATATATGCAATAGATTCTTTAGTAGGTATGGGTGCTGAAGTCACTGTATTTGCAATGTCTTATGCAAACATATACAGTGGGGAGAACAAGTATTTGATACACTGCCGATTTTGCAGGTTTTCCTACTTACAAAGCATGTAGAGGTCTGTAATTTTTATCATAGGTGCACTTCAACTGTGAGAGACGGAATCTAAAACAAAAATCCAGAAAATCACATTGTATGATTTTTAAATAATTAATTTGCATTTTATTGCATGACATAAGTATTTGATCACCTACCAACCAGTAAGAATTCCGGCTCTCACAGACCTGTTAGTTTTTCTTTAAGAAGCCCTCCTGTTCTCCACTCATTACCTGTATTAACTGCACCTGTTTGAACTCGTTACCTGTATAAAAGACACCTGTCCACACACAATCAAACAGATTCCAACCTCTCCACAATGGCCAAGACCAGAGAGCTGTGTAAGGACATCAGGGATAAAATTGTAGACCTGCACAAGGCTGGGATGGGCTACAGGACAATAGGCAAGCAGCTTGGTGAGAAGGAAACAACTGTTGGCGCAATTATTAGAAAATGGAAGAAGTTCAAGATGACGGTCAATCACCCTCGGTCTGGGGCTCCATGCAAGATTTCACCTCGTGGGGCATCAATGATCATGAGGAAGGTGAGGGATCAGCCCAGAACTACACGGCAGGACCTGGTCAATGACCTGAAGAGAGCTGGGACCACAGTCTCAAAGAAAACCATTAGTAACACACTACGCCGTCATGGATTAAAATCCTGCAGCGGACGCAAGGTCCCCCTGCTTAAGCCAGTGCATGTCCAGGCCTGTCTGAAGTTTGCCAATGACCATCTGGATGATCCAGAGGAGGAATGGGAGAAGGTCATGTGGTCTGATGAGACAAAAATAGAGCTTTTTGGTCTAACTCCACTCGCCGTGTTTGGAGGAAGAAGAAGTATGAGTACAACCCCAAGAACACCATCCCAACCGTGAAGCATGGAGGTGGAAACATCATTCTTTGGGGATGCTTTTCTGCAAAGGGGACAGGACGACTGCACCGTATTGAGGGGAGGATGGATGGGGCCATGTATCGCAAGATCTTGGCCAACAACCTCCTTCCCTCAGTAAGAGCATTGAAGATGGGTCGTGGCTGGGTCTTCCAGCATGACAACGACACGAAGCACACAGCCATGGCAACTAAGGAGTGGCTCCGTAAGAAGCATCTCAAGGTCCTGGAGTGGCCTAGCCAGTCTCCAGACCTGAACCCAATAGAAAATCTTTGGAGGGAGCTGAAAGTCCGTATTGCCCAGCGACAGCCCCGAAACCTGAAGGATCTGGAGAAGATCTGTAGGGAGGAGTGGGCCAAAATCCCTGCTGCAGTGTGTGCAAACCTAGTCAAGAACTACAGGAAACGTATGATCTCTGTAATTGCAAACAAAGGTTTCTGTACCAAATATTAAGTTCTGCTTTTCTGATGTATCAAATACTTATGTCATGCAATAAAATGCAAATTAATTACTTAAAAATCATACAATGTGATTTTCTGGATTTTTGTTTTAGATTCCGTCTCTCATAGTTGAAGTGTACCTATGATAAAAATTACAGACCTCTACATGCTTTGTAAGTAGGAAAACCTGCAAAATCGGCAGTGTATCAAATACTTGTTCTCCCCACTGTAGGTCTGTAACAGTTTGGGTCTAGAGTGTCTCCCCCTTTGAAGATGGGGATGACCGCGGCCGCTTTCCAATATTTAGGAATCTCAGACGATATGAAAGAGAGGATGAAGAGACTAGTAATAGGGGTTGCGACAATGGCGGCGGATAATTTTAGGAGGAGAGGGTCCAGATTGTCTAGCCCAGCTGATTTGTAGGTATGCAGATTCTGCAGCTCTTTCAGAACATCAGCTGTCTGGATTTGGGTGAAAGAGAAGCGGGGGTTCTTGGACCAGTTGCTGCGGGGGGTGCAGAGCTGTTGGCCGGGGTAGGGGTAGCCATGTGGAAAGCGCGGCCAGCTGTATAGAAATGCTTATTGAAATTATTGATTAACGTGGATTTATCGGTGGGGACGGTGTTTCCTAGCCCAGCAGCTGAGAGGAGGTGCTCTTATTCTCCATGGACTTCACAGTGTCCCAAAACTTTTTGGAATTAGTGCTGCAGGATGCAAATTTCCATTTGAAAAAGCTAGCCTTTGCTTTCCTAACCTCTTAGCGCGAAATCCTCGCTAGCGGGATCAAATTCGACAACATCCGGTGAAATCGGAGCGCACCAATTTCAAAATACAAAATCGTAATATTAAACATTCATGACAATACAAGTGTCATACATGATTCTTTAGCTAAGAATCTTGGTAATCTAACTGCGTTGTCAGATTTCAAAAATATGTTATGGCGAAAGCATAGCATCCGATTGTCTGACGACAGCGCCCCATGTCAACATATCTTTCAAACCAGCACTGGCGACACAAAATCATAAATAGCGATAAAATAAATAACTTACCTTGGAAGATCTTCCTCTGGTTGCAATCCCAAGGGTCCCAGCTACACAATGGTAAGGCAATAAAACAAGCTAAGCGTCAGTATAGAGACAAAGTAGAGTTGCAATTCAACGGCTCAGACACAAGAGGTATGTGGCAGGGTCTACAGTCAATCACGGATTACAAAAAGAAAACCAGCCCCGTCGCGGACCAGGATGTCTTGCTCCCAGACAGACTAAATAACTTATTTGCTCGCTTTGAGGACAATACAGTGCCACTGACACGACCCACTACCAAAACCTGCGGACTCTCCTTCACTGCAGCCGACGTGAGTAAAACATTTAAACGTGTTAACCCTCGCAAGGCTGCAGGCCCAGACGGCATCCCCAGCCGCGTCCTCAGAGCATGCGCAGACCAGCTGGCTGGTGTGTTTACGGACATATTCAATCAATCCTTATTCCAGTCTGCTGTTCCCACATGCTTCAAGAGGGCCACCATTGTTCCTGTTCCCAGGAAAGCTAAGGTAACTGAGCTAAACGACTACCGCCCCGTAGCACTCACTTCCGTCATCATGAAGTGCTTTGAGAGACTAGTCAAGGACCATATCACCTCCACCCTACCTGACACCCTAGACCCACTCCAATTTGCTTACCGCCCCAATAGGTCCACAGACGACACAATCGCAACCACACTGCACACTGCCCTAATCCATCTGGACAAGAGGAATACCTATGTGAGAATGTTGTTCATCGACTACAGCTCAGCATTTAACACCATAGTACCCTCCAAACTCTTCATCAAGCTCAAGACCCTGGGTCTCGACCCCGCCCTGTGCAACTGGGTACTGGACTTCCTGACGGGCCGCCCCCAGGTGGTGAGGGTAGGTAACAACATCTCCACCCAGCAGATCCTCAACACTGGGGCCCCACAAGGCTGCGTTCTGAGCCCTCCTGTACTCCCTGTTCACCCACGACTGCGTGGCCATGCACGCCTCCAACTCAATCATCAAGTTTGCGGACGACACTACAGTGGTAGGCTTGATTACCAACAACGACGAGACGGCCTACAGGGAGGAGGTGAGGGCCCTCGGAGTTTGGTGTCAGGAAAATAACCTCACACTCAACGTCAACAAAACTGAGGAGATGATTGTGGACTTCAGGAAACAGCAGAGGGAGCACCCCCCTATCCACATCGACGGGACAGTAGTGGAGAGGGTAGTAAGTTTTAAGTTCCTCGGCGTACACATCACGGACAAACTGAATTGGTCCACCCACACAGACAGCGTTGTGAAGAAGGCGCAGCAGCGCCTCTTCAACCTCAGGAGGCTGAAGAAATTTGGCTTGTCACCAAAAGCACTCACAAACTTCTACAGATGCACAATCGAGAGCATCCTGTCATGCTGTATCACCGCCTGGTACGGCAACTGCTCCGCCCACAACCGTAAGGCTCTCCAGAGGGTAGTGAGGTCTGCACAACGCATCACTGGGGGCAAACTACTTGCCCTCCAGGACACCTACACCACCCAATGTCACAGGGAGGCCATACAGATCATCAAGGACAACAACCACCCGAGCCACTGCCTGTTCACCCCGCTATCATCCAGAAGGCGAGGTCAGTACAGGTGCATCAAAGCAGGGACCGAGAGACTGAAAAACAGCTTCTATCTCAAGGCCATCAGACTGTTAAACAGCCACCACTAACATTGAGTGGCTGCTGCCACCATACTGACTCAACTCCCGCTCACTTTAATAATGGAAATTGATTGGAATTTATCAAAAATGTATCACTAGCCACTTTAAACAATGCCACTTAATATAATGTATATGCATATTCTGTACTCTATATCATATACTGCATCTTGCCATCTTTATGTAATACATGTATCACTAGCCACTTTAAACTATGCCACTTTTATGTTTACATACCCTACATTACTCATCTCATATGTATATACTGTACTCGCTACGATCTACTGCATCTTGCCTATGCCGTTCTGTACCATCACTTATTCATATATCTTTATGTACATATTCTTTATCCCTTTACACTTGTATGTATAAGGCAGTAGTTATGGAATTGTTAGGTTAGATTACTCGTTGGTTATTACTGCATTGTCAGAACTAGAAGCACAAGCATTCCGCTAAACTCGCATTAACATCTGCTAACCATGTGTAAGTGACAAATAACATTTGATTTGATTTGAATGGTTTTGTTCGATAAAGTCCTTCTTTATATCCCAAAAACGCAGTTTAGTTGGCGCCATTGAATTCAATAATCTAGTCTTTCAACATGCATACAAAGGATTCCAAAAAGTTACCAGCAAAGTTCGTCCAAACGAGTCAAACGATGTTTTTATTAATCCACAAGTTGTCTAATATCTAAATAAACGATACAATTTCAGACGGAGAATAGTATGTTCAATAGCAAAGGAAAAGAACGAAGAGCGCGCCTACGTTCACGCGCGCAAAAATACTACTTTTTCCCTGGCGCTCAACTTGGAACGACAACAAATACTTCTTAATTTTTCAAAATAACAAGCCTAAAATCTTGTAAAGAGACTGTTGACATCTAGTGGAAGCCATAGGAACTGCAATCTGGGAGGTGGAAATAAGATCTTTCAATAGCATTGCATTGGAAGTCATTCCAAGATCAAAAAATACATTTTCCTGTTCAATTTTCCTCGGGTTTTTGCCTGCTATATCAGTTCTGTTATACTCACAGACAATATTTTAACAGTTTTAGAAGCTTCAGAGTGTTCTCTATCCAATCCTACCAATTATATGTATATCCTGGCTTCTGGGCAGCAACAGGCAGTTTACTTTGGGCACGTCAGACAGGAGCAAATTCAGGAAACTAGCCTTACTCGCAGAGAGGTTTCCTAACTGAATGTGTATATTGGTTTCTGACTTCCCTGAAAAGTTGCATATCACGGGGACTATTTGAAGCTAGTGCAGTGCACCACAGGATGTTTTTGTGCTGGTCAAGGGCAGTCAAGTTTGGAGTGAACCAAGGGCTATATCTGTTCTTAGTTCTACATTTTTTAAATGGGCATGCTTATTTAAGATGGTGAGGTTGGCACTTTTGAAGAACAACCAGGCATCCACTACTGACAGGATGAGGTCAGTATCCTTCCAGGATACGCGGGACAGGTCGATTAGAAAGGCCTGCCCGCAGAAGTGTTTTAGGGATCATTTGACGGTGATGAGGGGTGGTCGTATGACCGCGGACCCATAACGGGCGCAGGCAATGAGGCAGTGATTGCTGAGATCCTGGTTGAAAACAGCAGAGGTGTATTTAGAGGGCAAGTTGGTCAGGATGATGTCTATGAGGGTGCCCATGTTTACGGATTTGGGGTTGTACCTGGTAGGTTCCTTGATCATTTGTGTGAGATTGAGAGCATCTAGCTTAGATTGTAGGACGGCCGTGATGTTAAGCATATCCCAGTTTAGGTCACCTAACAGTATGAACTCTGACGATAGATGGGGGGCATCCAATTCACATATGGTGTCCAGGGCACACCCCTTGGAGCTGAGGGTGGTCTATAGCAAGTGGCAACAGTGAGAGACTTATTTCTGGAGAGATGGATTTTTAAAAGTAGTAGCTCAAACTGTTTGGGCATAGACCTGGATAGTAGGACAGAACTCTGCAGGCTATCTCTACAGTAGATTGCAAACATAGGCAAGTCCCTCCACTATTCACCAATTGCCAGGCTCTTCTCCAAACCCAATACTTCCCCAAATCTTACCGAAAAGCCTAGGTCAATACATGGAGGGATGATGGCATAAACCCTCTTTATTTTAGAACTTATCTTCTATCTTCCCAAACGTATTGTGGTGCCAGCAGGGCAAATAATTAGCTAATGTGGCAATTAGGAGATTAGTTGGAGGCAACATACACTGTGGATGGGCCTCACTCAGAGAGTGGCCAGGTCTGCAGCAGGACATACTGTATCAAATCAAATCAAATTGTGTTTGTCACATTCTCCGAGTACAACAGGCGTATAGGTACAGTACTGCAATCTTCTGTTTGAGGGTCTATCGGAGCTCCTATGAAGTGACTGAAAATAAACAAGCTGAATCAAAGGTAGAGGATGCTTTTCTTTTGGTCTCAGGGAAACGAGTACTCAGGGCTTTCAATCTTCAGATTTGCATTCTGTGAGTTTGCCAACTCCAAATGGCAGGTGGCTGAATGGCAGCTCTCCGTGTTACGAGAGCTAAACCACTATCTAATGAGCTCAGTATAGTGCCAGAGTGGATCCAGTTCAACCCCAGAAGTGATACTATCTCACCATCCGGACCCAACTCCCAAGTTGCCTCAATTTACAGTGAAGACATGACAAGCGTTGAAAGTCATGAACGGAAAGTACCTATGCTCTACTTGATCTAATAATCAATAAAGTAGTTCAGAGAGGTATTCATACCTTCATAGCTAAGCATTACAATCTCTGTATGTAAACAAATCTAGCAGTAAATATTAGTTCTCAAGGATTCTACAGAAGTTATGGCAGTGAGCGAAGCTCAGATCATACCCTGTTACCACTGGATGCATTGTATTTGCGAAAACTGTCATTAGCACTAAGGAGTTTAAATCAACCCCTACTCAAATCAAGGATTTATGAATCCAAGCCTTTGAAATCTCCCATTACCGTATAAAATTGGATTTCTTTCTATTCTGAGAGTACAGTAATGCAGTGATGAAAACAGGCTGTTTTTATAAGGAGACAAGCTTAGAGAATTTGACAGCGAGAGAATCCCTGTAGATATACTCAACATACCGCTAGCACTTTATCTTGGTTATGTCTGACAGCGCTATCATGTAGGCAAATAATATAACACAAACAGTGATAAGGCCATCATAAATCAAACTAAGGGGAATAGGCTTGTTGATCCCCGTCTAATGGCTGCTATCCAGCTCATGAGGCAGGCATTACTAACTGTGGAAGCTACAGCATGTAAACAAACAACTTTTTCCATTTCAACAACCTCAACTCTCAGCAGAACACATCATCCCTGTCAATGTGATATTACTGTACATTCAAATGAATACTAATACTATTTCAAGTAACATTCACTTTTTTGTCATTGTTTAGAGATACCAGGGCTGTGGACATCAGCATCTCAATAGGCTAAAAGGATGAATGTTTTTATGTACTTTCTCAAAGGTTATTGTTCATATAAAACTTGAGGCTAATGCATATGCATACACCATTTACAGACACACATTCCCAAAGGTTAGTATTGAAAACACCATTATATGAGCCTGGCACCATTATCGAGGCCCATTCAAGTGCCCTATCTGTGAACGATAAGCAGATTAACTGAAAGAAAAGGCAGGCTTGGAGAGCGGGTACTCATTCAAATAACATAACAGAGCCCATTTTCAATGAGAACTGCTTAGATTTATATAAAAAGTGGCTAATAACCAAAGGGTGAAAATTAATTAGCAGATTTTGACAGATCTTAGAGAGGGCAGTAACGACGCGAAGGTGATAACCACTGTACCTCTCAGAGTAGATTTGAGTAGGAAATGGGAAGTACAGCACGAAAAATGCATCGCCATTTAAATTGTTAACAGCCATTTTAATAAGAGGAATTCGTTTTGGATGGCTCACTTGCCAGTCAAACTATCATGGAAAACATCCATCAAAAAGTCAAGGTTATGACTAACCCTGCTTCATCGCCTGAGGATTTTAACGTTTCACAGATGCCGGCAAAGACACACAGACAAACAGGCCAATTTAAAACAACTGCCCACCTTCTGATTTGGTTTGGATAATGTGACAGATTCCAGGTAGTGTACTGAGACAGTAGGTCATGGAAAAGCATCATTCAGATCTCAAACTGTCCTTTCCTCCATGCAGAACGGAACGGTGGGGAGAACGGAACTATGGGGGTTATTTTTCCCTGGGGCCACCTGATACCATTAGTTTGTAGGTAGACTGGCAGCCTGTTGGGGATTGGTTGGACTAATGCAGGCTAGGTGATAATCAGGTACATGGAGATCATTCCCAGCATGCCTGGCATGTTGTGCTGACTGAGTGGCGTGCCTGGAAGAAATCAGATACCGGGAGAGAGTAATGGATGCCTCTGCTTTGCCTCACAATGGGGTTTAAGATGGAATTGTGTACGCTTTACGTGTGACTGGAGAATGAAATGGAACTGTCCTCCCTTCCTTCCTGGTTTTCTTTCAGAGGTATTCACACCACCTTTTACTGAAGTAGCTGTGGTTAAAGTGTAAAATGATATCACAACAAAGCATGTGTATTCTGAACTGTATTTGCAAATTAATTTGTATTTATTTATTTTAATTAACCTTTATTTAACTAGGCAAGTCAGTTTAGAACAAATTCTTATTTACAATGACGGCCTACCAAACAATTACATTTTAATTGTTAAAGCAATTTTAAATGCAACAAATGCTGTTGAAATCATTGTTGTGTCATTTCAAGTAATTTATAATAACCTTCCTTTAGTGTGTGGTAAATTGATCCATGTTAAACTACTGTACTGCATGGTTTTGCCAAATCGACTTTATCACTTGTATGATTGCAAATAGATAAATGCCACTCTATAGCCAATGGCAGAAATTTCCCCTTTGTTTAGACTGCAAAATAAAATGTGTGGATGCCAAAGCAACTCATCATGTTCATGGTTAATAAAAAGGGTCCACTCATGATTAAGTATTTATTAAAATGTGCTCATCATCATACATCTTGTCTTGATATTACCCCATCAAATCACCATCATGTCTGTGCATTCATTTCCTGCTCACTTAATTCCTAAAATATATACCCGGCTTTCTCCTCAGGGCTCACTCACTGGTATCTACAACTAGGGGTGAGGTAGTATTTCTGAGGTCTTCAAATGACTTCTGTATACAACACACACAATTTGCATGTTCACCCTATACCTACACTCATCTGTTTGTGCAGTGCTGTCTTGCTTCATACGAGCCTTCAGTGCAAAATTGGCCATCACACAGGGTCAGACAGGCAATCAGTCAGAGACAACACAATCAATCAGTACAGCAGTCCCAGTCATGTCCTTCAGCCTGGTAACAGCCTGGTTACACTGACTGGGAGGCTGGGACTCTGGAGGTAAAGTAATCAGCTTTTTAGTATACAGTTCTGCTGGTAATGCTGGAAGTTATTCCTGCAAAATGTTTGTGTACAAAGCAGGGTCAGACATGCAAGATATCTTTGTAAGCATTGGCAACCCAACATTCAGGGCAGGTGGGGCAGAGTTTTGAGCCCCCCTCTTTAGCTAAAAAATCTGTATATACAGTACCGGTCAAAAGTTCTACATTGTAGAATAATAGTGAAGACATGAAAACTATGAAATAACACATATGGAATCATGTTGTAACCAAAAAAAGTGTTAAACAAATCAAAATATATTTAATGTTTTAGAATCTTCAAAGTAGCCTCCCTTCGCCTTGATGACAGCTCTGTACACTCTTGGCATTCTCTCAACCAGCTTCATGTGGAATGCTTTTCCAACAGTCTTGAAGGCGTTCCCACATATACTGAGCACTTGATGACTGCTTTCCCTTCACTTTGCAGTCCAACTCATCCCAAACCATCTCAATTGGGTTGAGGGCGGGTGATTGTGGAGGCCAGGTCATCTGATGCAGCACTACATCACTCTCATTGTTGGACAAATAGCCGTTACACAGCCTGGAGGTGTGTTTTGGCTCATTGTCGTGTTGAAAAACAAATGTGACCCGATTCAGGAAACTAGGTGTATGTCGCAAGTCACGACTTCACAGGAGAGCTGTTTGAACGTAAAAAATATTTTTGGATCAAAATGCGTTTTGGGGCAGAAATGCCTTCTGGAACATATGAACTTTCATGTGCCTTAATATCAAACTTGTATGCCATCTGTAAATACAAATAAAATTGTTAAATTACGAGTTGGTTTAGCCATAGAAAAAGTGAGCAACCTTCGCGTTAGCCATGATTGAATGAGATAATGAGTGGGCTGGACATGCCGAGAGATGAGTTTGGATTGGTCTGCCATATAGCACGTGTCTGTCTATTGAAGCTGGTCAGTATGTCTAGGTAATCGTGTCAAACACCTTTTTTTTTAAACGTATTTCGTAGTAAAACACAAACCTAATGTCAAGTTAAAGTGTACTGTTAGCTAGCTAACGTTAGCTTGCAGGCTTGCTAGCTAATGTTATGTGTGTGCTCTCCACTTTCTGGAGGACCGAGTTTTGAAATCAGTGGAATTCGAGTATGATAGCTAAGGAGATGGCGAGAACACCAGTCTGGATTACATCGTCAAACTAAGGGGAACCATGCATGGCATCAGACAGGAGACGCGTCCAACCATGATGTATACTGGTAAGATAGTCTAGCTAGCTACAGGTTTACAGGTTCTAATTTTGACAGAAAGTGGTTTCATTTCAAGTGTACTGTTAGCTAGCTAACGTTAGTTGGCTGGGTCGCTAGCTAACGTTATGTATGATCTTATTCTTCGTATCTCAGACAATTTGCTTGACTAGTTATAGCCATAGAACCTGTTTGGTTAGCTACCTGCAGATTCATGCAGAGTAGTAACATCATGAGCTGTGATTATGGTCCATTGTTAAGCTAGGTAGCTAGTTACATGTCTTATCAAAAGACTCCACTATGCAATTATCCATTTCAGTAGAATGTCACGGCAACTGTTTATAGACGTACTAGCTGGTAAAATCGCTCTGGCTATCTACTCCAGTTTCAGACCACGGGTAAGATACTCTAGCTAGCTACATTTTCAAATATTACACGCTTCTAATTTTGACATAAAGTGGTTTCATTTCAAGTGTACAGTTAGCCAGCTAACGTTAGCTGGCTTGGTTGCTAGCTAACGTTATGTGTATGATCTTATTCTTCGTATCTCAGAAACATTTGCTTGACTAGTTATATCCATAGAACCTGGTTGGTTAGCTACCTGCAGATTCATGCCAGGTAGTAACGTCATGAGTTGTGATTATGGTCCATTTTTTAGCTAGCTAGCTAGCTACATGTCTTAACAAAAGACTCCACTCTAATTTTGAGAAAGTATTTTCATTTCAAGTTAGTGTACTGTTAGCTAGCTAGCTAACGTTAGCTGGCTGACTTGCTAACTAACGTTACGTCATGCGTTGGGATTCATTGTTTACCTTGCTAGCTATCTAGCTACATTTCTTAACAAAAGACTCTCGTCTTAGTGTGGCAGAGCACAGAATAACTGATTAATCTTCGAACGCTCAACACCTGTTGAATATGCCCAGTGTCAGTAAAGTCGATATCAAAGCGTAATTCAATTGTTGCCAGCAGCACAGTTACAGTCACCAACGCTCTGGACAACATGAAAACTGCCTAACCAGCTCTGTTAGGGAGAGTAAAATGGTCAGAGTGGGGTGTTCTTTCATTATGTGTCTGGAAGTAGCTAGCCAATGTTAGCCAGTTAGCTTGGGTGCTTGACTGTCGTTGTGAGGTCAGAGCTTTCGGAACATCCCTACTTATTTCCCAGAGCGTCCAGTGTGCACTCTGAATGCAAAACACTCTGAATTTACGAACGGACAATCTGACAGTACAGTTGCCGTCAACACCGCTCTGGATAACATAACAGCCTAACCAGCTCTGCTAGGGCGGGCAATGTTCAGTGAGCTGTTCTCTCTCTTAGATGTCTGGAAGTAGTTGGCAAGTTAGTACAGAACGCTCGGATCAACCCTTAAAGAGAGGGGTGGGGCTAAGGCTTAAAAGGGTGTGAACAATGCTGAATGGGTGTAGACAAAGAAGGGCACTCCAATAGTAATACCAAAACATTGAAAGACGGTTTTCTTAAAAGTGAGTTTACAAGTTGAATAACTTTCAAAGCAGAAATACGTTGCCATTGTTTCCTCAAATGCAGTGTATGATATACCATTTTGTAGCTCTGAGTGTCTAATTTTAGCCAACGTAAAAAACTGAAATTCAAATGTTGCTACATAAGACAGAATCCAGGTGGTGAGTCACAAATTAAACTAATGGTGTTTTCTAATGCAAGAAATAGACCTCTGAACCTTTCACCTATTACTACCTGTCAGGGCAAGGAGATTGAGGTTGTAACCTCATATAAATATCTTGGAATTCTAATTGATGACGGCCTCTCTTTTAAATTGCATATTCAACAACTTACAAAAAAATTGAAGCTGAAATTGGGATTTTATTTTAGGAATAAGGCCTGTTTTTCTTTTGAAGCCAGAAGGAGGCTAGTATCAGCTACATTTATGCCTTTACTAGACTATGGGGATATTTTATATATGAATGCTTCCGCTCAGTGTTTGAGATCAATTGACACTCTTTACCATGGCACTTTGAGATTTATTTTAAACTGCAAAACCCTTACGCACCACTGCACTTTGTATACCAGGGTTGGCTGGCCTTCTCTAGTCACTCGTAGGCTCAGTCACTGGTATACTTTGATTTATAAAGCCATTTTGGGTTTACTACCTTTTTATTTGGGCATTTTTATTGTTCAGAAATGTGGTGGGTACTCTCTTCGTTCGCTGGACTTTATCCTGCTAACTGTTCCAAATGTCCGAACTGAATTTGGTAAAAGGTCTTTTATGTACTCTGCGCCATCGTCTTGGAACACCTTACAAAATAATTTTAAACTGGAAGAACTTGTCCCGATTGGTGTTTTTAAATCACTGATGAAGGATTTTGAGGCTGATTCCCTGACCTGTCAATGTTTTTAATTTGCTGTTTTTGATATTGTTATACTCTTGTGAACTCAATGGTTTTTACTAGATTACTTGTAGTTTTTCATGTTGTCTGTCTGTAATTTTTTGTAATGACTTGGTGCTGCCTATCTTGGCCAGGACGCTCTTGAAAAAGAGATTTTAAATCTCAATGAGCCCTTCCTGGTTAAATAAAGGTTAAATAAAAAATAAAAATAAAAATTATTGTCCCACATAGTCCCACTAGTCATGCTAGTAAAGTGTGCCTTGAATTATAAATAAATCACCAACAGTGTCACCAGCAAAGCATCCCCACACCATCACACCTCCTCCTCCATGCTTCACCTTTGGAACCACACATGCGGAGATCATCCGTCAATCTACTCTGTCTCACAAAGACACGGCAGTTGGAACCAAAAATCAAAAATTTGAACTCATCAGACCAAAGGACAGATTTCCACCGGTCTAATGTTCATTGCTCGTGTTTCTTGGCCCAAGCAAGTCTCTTCTTCTTATTGGTTTGCTTTAGTAGTGATTATTTTTGCAGCAATTCGAGCATGAAGGCCTGACTCACGCAGTCTCCTCTGAACAGTTGATGTTTAGATGAACTCTGATCCTCTGCAGCAGAGGTAACTCTGGCTCTTCCTTTCCTGTGGCGGTCCTCATGAGAGCCAGTTTCATCATAGTGCTTCATGTTTTTTATGACAGCACTTGAAGAAACTTTCAAAGTTCTTGAAATTTTCCAGATTGACTGACCTTCATGTCTTAATGTAATGTTGGACTGTCATTTCTCTTTACTTATTTGAGCTCTTCGTGTCATAATATGGACTTGGTCTTTTAAAAAATAGGGCTATCTTCTGTATACCACCCCTACCTTGTCATAACACAACTGATTGGCTCAAATGCATTAAGAAGGAAATAAATTACACAAATTAACTTTTAACAAGGCACACCTGTTAATTGAAATTCATTCCAGGTGACTATCTCATGAAGCTGGTTGAGAGAATGCCAAGAGTGTGCATAGCTATCATCAAGGCAAAGGGTGGCTACTTTGAAGAATCTCAAATTTAAAATATATTTCAATTTGTTGAATTTTTTTTGGGTTAGTACATGATTCCCTATGTGTTATTTCATAGTTTTGATGTCTTCACTATAATTCTACAATGTAGAAAATAGTTTAAAAAAAGAAAACCCTGGAATGAGTAGGTGTGTTAAATCGTTTTAATGTTACTGTAAACAAACAGTGTAAAAAATATATTATTTGAGTTAATAAAGCCGTGTACAAATATGGTCTCTTTTTTGCTTTCTTGACGAAGGCACCTCAAAAATTCTGGTGTTTCAGCCTAGTTCAGTGCTTTCTGTGGTGGTGGGGCAGCCAGCAGAAAATATGGAGTGTAGGGGTAATGGTAATGGTAATGTTCTCTAGCTGCGCCATGATTGTCTCAGTGTTCTGTCACTCATAGGGACACTATTGTCACGGCTCCTCCTCTGCAGTGCAGGGGGCGGTTCCTCCTGCAGGCCGAGGAGGGTCGTTAGTGATTGGAGTCACCTGGGCTCAGGGTATTTATAAACTGTTTCACTAATCACCTCTCTCTCTCTCTGCTCCTCCAGGTATGCTCATGTTTTGTTTGTTCCTTTGTAGTTTTGCATAGTTTTCACTCAGTCATGTTCACACACACATATTCACGCATCCATGCACTTTACATACACCTTACATTATGATACTTCCACACCTCATTCCTTTTTCTTAGTTTGAGTTAATAGTTTGTTGTAGAATAAAGAACCTTTTTAAATTGGCCTATACCTGTTGTTCGTGTCCCCTCATTTTTGTCACAGGCTATGAGCCGGCTTGTGACACTATGTCACAGCAAAATCCACGGGGAGAGCTCGAAAATTCTAGCCCCTTGGGTGCTGCCATAGATATACATTAGAAGTGCCCATCCAAGAACGCTCAAAGTCATTGGCCACAGATAAAATGACGTCAAATGGCGTTATAGTTGAAGTCGGAAGTTTACATACACCTTAGCTAAATACATTTTTAATAAATCCTGACCTTTAATGCTAGTAAAAAATCCCTGTCTTAGGTCAGTTAGGATCACCACATTATTTTATGAAATGTGAAATGTCAGAATAATAGTAGAGAAAATAATTATTTCAGCTTTAATTTCTTTCATCAAATTCCCAGTGGGTCAGAAGTTTACAAACACTCAATTAGTATTTGGTAGCATTGCCTTTAAATTGTTTAACTTGGGTCAAATGCTTCGGGCAGCCTTCCACAAGCAAGTTGGGTGAATTTTGGAACATTCCTCCTGACAGAACTGAGTCAGGTTTGTTGGCCTCCTTGCTCGCACACACTTTTTCAGTTCTGTCCACAAATTATGTATAGGATTGAGGTCAGGGTTTGTGATGGCCACTCCAATACCTTGACTTTATTGTCCTAGAGAGATTTTGCCACAACTTTGGAAGTATGCTTGGGGTCAATGTCCATTTAGAAGATCCATTTGCTTTAAGCTTTAACTTCCTGACTGATGTCTTGAGATGTTGCTTCAATATATCCACATAATTTTCCTAGCTCATGATGCCATCTATTTTGTGAAGTGCACCAGTCCCTCCTGCAGTATAGCACTCCCACGACATGATGCTGCCACCCCCGTGCTTCACGGTTGGGATGGTGTTCTTCGGCTTGTAAGCATCCCCTTTCCTCCACATAACGATGGTCATAATGGCCAAACAGTTCTATTTTTATTTCATCAGACTGGAGGACATTTCTCCAAAAAGTACTATCTTTGTCCCCATGTGCAGTTGCAAACCGTGGTCTGGCTATTTTATGGCGGTTTGGAGCAGTGGCTTCTTCCTTGCTGAGCGGCCTTTCAGATACTGTTGATAAAGGACTCGTTTTACTGTGGATATAGATACTTTGTACCTGTTTCCTCCAGCATCTTCACAAGGTCCTTTGCTGTTGTTCTGCGATTGATTTGCACTTTTCACACCACAGTACGTTCATCTCCAGGAGACAGAACGCATCTCCTTCCCTAGCAGTATGACGGCTGCGTGGTCTCATGGTGTTTATACTTGCGTACTATTGTTTGTATAGATGAACGTGGTACCTTCAGATGTTTGGAAATTGCTCCCAATGATGACTTGGGGAGGTCTACAATATTTTTTCTGAGGTCTTGGCTAATTTAATTTGATGTTCCCATGATGTCAAGCAAAGAGGCACTGAGTTTGAAGGTAGGCCTTCAAATACATCCACAGGTACACCTCCAATTTACTCAAATTATGTCAATTAGCCTATCAGAAGCTTCTAAAGCCATGAAAATTTTCTGGAATTTTCCAAGCTGTTTAAAGGCACATTCATCTTAGTGTATGTAAACTTCTGACCCACTGGAATTGTGATACAGTGAAATAATCTGTCAGTAAACAATTGTTGGAAAAATTACTCGTGTCATGCACAAAGTAGATGTCCTAACCGACTTGCCAAAACTAATGTTCGTTAACAAGAAATTTGTGGAGTGGTTGAAAAACGAGTTTTAATGACTCCAACCTAAGTGTGTAAACTTCCAACTTCAACTGTATATTTCGTAGCTTTGATTGGACTGATCATGTCAACATCAGACTTTCAAAATCTTAGCTAGCAAGTTAGACAAGCAGTCATCATGAATCAAGTCGACAATCTTCTGGAAAATCATTTTTAATCGTTGTCATTTGAAGATAAATTATAGATAAAACGTATCGGTGCTTATCGGCCATTGGACATAAACATTACACAACAAGTTGGAAATCACATATTCAACAATGAGCGGTTTGGAAGAAATCAGTTGCTAAATGCAAGCATTGCAAAGCAAACACTAGCCTGCTATTCAGTGGCGTGGGTGTGTGGTCCAAGTCTAGGTTTTAGGGTCTCTTTTGACTTCTGCCACGTTCAAAACTGTTAACTCGGAACTGGAAAATCTGACTTCAGTGAGTTCAAGACAACTGGGAACTCTGAAAAAAAATACGTTTTGAACGATCATCCAACTTGGAATCCCAAGTCGGGAACTCGGGCCTCTTTCTAGAGCTCCGACCTGAAGATCACTGATGTCATGATTCAACCTTGTTTTTTTTCAGAGTTCCCAGTTGTCTTGAAAGCACAACAAATCCATAGAATGCCAGATTTCGATGACAAAGTTTGATAAAGATTTAGCCAAAAGAAGGACCGCCTTTCCACCTTCCTGTTCAAGTGAGCACAGCATAACAAGATGATTCCAAAAATGTATTGTATGCTTCTGCATAAATTACGTGCTTCTACACCTGCATTGCTTGCTGTTTGGGGTTTTAGGCTGGGTTTCTGTACAGCACTTTGAGATATCAGCTGATGTACGAAGGGCTATATAAATAAATTTGATTTGATGTAATATGCCATACTGTAGATAAGAGAGTAATACTAAGTGTATGTTGTGTAGTAAGCTGTTAGCAGACCATATGCCTCACCCTAATAATTTGGTCCCTTTCCCCCTCATAACTTAGCCTACTGTACTGACTTGGTGTTGAAAATTTTAGCCTATAGACTGTTTTAGAGAAATATAATCATTGAATATTGTAAGAGCTTTCATTGTCTGCTTATATGCCCCCTTCATTTATCCTACGGTTCTGACTTGGTGTACAGGGAGAATACTGTAAGAATGGCCCATGTTCTGAATTCTGTCACTGTACATTTCAAAAGAGCTGAACAAGTAGTTATATTGACTACATCCGTCCTAGCCAGCTCATTAATGTCTTAATAATCGAAAATATGGATTGCCTCTTATCCGCTCGTTGTTCTATTATGCTATAGTTTGTACATCACAATTGTCAGTAGAAACCACATTTGTTTAAGCAAGTCAGCCATATCAGCTATATATTTTTTTTAAAAGGCAGTATATGAGGCTCAATTAACTGTTTTGCTGCCAGACAAGACTCCGCTGATAGCCAGGTGTAGTGGTGGTAAGAATTCACTCGATGCATCTAAAAAACGTTTTTTTTGTTTGCCCCACCAAGATTTACATGCTAAAATTGTCACAGTTTGTTAGATATGCAATTCCAGTGGAGGGAAGAATTCCAAATGTAAGTCTTTTGAAAAGGAATAGTGTGCAAAAAGGTGTGTGTGTGTCTCTCTCTCTGCAGGGGTGTTTGAAACAATGTTTTTTTCTAAACAATTCAACAATAGGAGGGCATATATACATAATGATACCCAAACAACAGGTGATTTTTCTTAGGGTGGGGATCAACAAAAAGGTGTGTACTCTAAGTTGGGCCCTTATGACATTAATTATTAAGGGGGTAAAAATGAATTTGTTTAAGTCATAAGTAAAGGGCCCAACTTAAAGAGTACAATTACCCTTTCAATAAGAGGATGGCATGATTGACTGTGACAGCCACCCCCTGGAGAGCAGCTCTCCTTGGGGTGTAAGGGGTATAAACCTTTTTTTGTTGATCCCCACCCTAGGAAAAATCACCTGTTTGGGTATCATTATGTATATATGCCCTCCTATTGTTGAATTGTTTAGAAAAAAAACATTGTTTCAAACAGCCCTGCAGACACACACACACACACACACACACACACACACACACACACACACACACACACACACACACACACACACACACACACACACACACACACACACACACACACACACACACACACACACACACACACACACACACACACACACACACATCCCCCTCACATGGGGGATAGACAGAGGTCATGACATCCTCTGGAAAAAACAACTGTTTATGGCTTTCCTTATGTACATATAGCCCCCTTGGTTAGAAAAAAACATTGCTTCAAACACATTCCACAGTTCAACGAGGTCACTACCCATCAATCACATTGACAGCTTTAATGTAAACACAGGCTTTACTTCAAAGGAACAGCTGCACTATCAGGTTACATAAACACTCACTCAATACCGTGAGAACTTCCGAACAGGACGTACATATATGGGCATAAACACGTGACCCATAAAATACCTCATCAATCACTTTTTGACACATGCCGTCTACTGTATTCTCTCTGTTGGGCTAATAGTGCTGACTACATCAAGCTTGTGACTACACTCTTGTTGGAAGCATTTGCACTTCGTTTTGGCTGTGTTTCTGATTATTTTGTGCCCAATAGAAACTGCTATTGGCCATTAAACCTTTCACCATTACCAATAACACGGAAGGTTAGCATGGCTTGTGGGTATGATCTTTAACCCTCTGTAACTTTCATAATCATCATTATTCAATATTAATTCAGGATTATCCGTAATCATGGTAGTATCCACATTAATGTATAAGTGTTTAGAAAGATATTCTATTATTATTTAAAATGAAAGTGACTCCAAAATGACACATTATTTACCATTCATTTCTATTGGGAATTTTTGGGGCATTTACAAGATTTATAAGAATCTTTAGGGATGTCAATAATTTTGACCCCTACATTTCTGAAAAAAAGTATTACATGTTATTAACAAAATCTCTATTTCTGAGCAAATGTATTTGTTTAAAATAATATAATTTCCCAATTATTTTGAGCATACAATACAGCTCGTTATTTGAATGATTTATTTTATAGTCATTATTGGTCATATTTTTCAAATGTATCAATAATTTCGGACCCCATTGTAATCATTTTCTTTTGGTGTGTTTTGTGTAATGTCCTTGGTCATGAAGTATTCGTATCCAGGTGAAAGAAAACCCTTCAATTGCCTATTATAGATTGGACCCATTCCTATTAAATGGACTCATTAGCCAATTAGTAATGAGATCTATGGAAGGAATCCAACAGTAGGTTATGACGAAGTCAACAGGAAAAGTCAAGCTCAGTATTATATGTGATCAATTCATTGAGTGCTGTTAGTGCATTTAATTGGGCATAATGGAGTTTATAATGTAATCTGAAATGACCATGGACAGAATTAACCCCGTCTGATGCAGTAGTTGGAGAGGCACTCAGCAGACTGTTCAATGTTAGATTACCTCATGATTCTTTGCTATTTCATTGCTGATCAAACACACATTTCATCATCTCAGTTCAGATACATTTCAACACAGCACTCTCTTGTCAACTATGACCGGTCAGATGGAATAAGACAAAAACATTGTTCCAGACACCAGACAAGACAATCGAAAGGCTCTGTGATAAGTTTGGATGGCAATCACTCCCATTGAAACATCGGACATTTTCCACAGTTTGTTGTCAGAGCCGACCGGACCATGGATGAAATTGACAGTGGTTGAAACCCTCCACTTCACTCTTCGGTGGTAAACTGTGGCATGTCACAGCTCAATACATCTACTGATAAAGGACACTTTATTTTTTCTGCATATTTTTCTTATCACAGAAAACGAGTTACTCAAGTATCTCAGGCAACCCAAAGCATCAAGGACAATAACATGTTGAAGGGAGAATGTATTCTGTGTGGCCCAATTACAAAAAATACACATACATACTAGACATACACAGGGGCAGAGCCAGGGGGGTGTCCGGGTTGGCACTGGACACCCCTGACATCTGATTGGCCACCCCAAAATGTAATTCGCTACTGGCAGTTTGATGCTGATAGACATCTCATTTCACCTCTTGTTGAAAGAAGCATTTATTTTGATGTTCGGCAGCGCATTTTTCAAATCGAGGACGAGGAAGAGAGAATATTAACATTGGTTGTGAGATACAGAAGAATAAGAATTAGAAGAACAAGAGAGAATATTTCCACAGCTCCATTAGATCTTTTCGTGGTTGGTGAAAGCATCATATTTGAAGTAAGATTTAGGTTTAGCATCAGGTTTAGGTTTCCTGAACAATTTTTACGAAAGTTGAGTCGCTGTGTAAGTTAACGTTAGACCTTTGGCTCCATTAACAGACAGTTAATCAGATGAGAGAGATCAGTTCCCAATGTAGCCTAACATTATGTTTACATCTGTGCTAGTAATACACGCATATACAGTGCAGTGTCGTAAGTTACAGTATACAAATGTTCAGTATACGAATGTGGGGTAACTAAATTCAGCAAAAAAATAAACGTCCCTTTTTCAGGACCCCGTCTTAAGGTCACAGCTATGAAAACTTTCGACACTAAAGAGGCCTTTCTACGGACTCTGAAAAACACCAAAAGAAGGATACCCAGGGTCCCTGTTCATCTGCGTGAACGTGCCTTAGGCATGCTGCAAGGAGGCATGAGAACTGCAGATGTGGCCAGGGCAATAAATTGCAATGTCCGTACTGTGAGACGCCTAAGACAGCGCTACAGGGAGATCGTCCTCGCAGTGGCAGACCACGTGTAACAACACCTGCACAGGATCGGTACATCCGAACATCACACATGCGGGACAGGTACAGGATGGCAACAACATCTGCCCGAGTTCCACCAGGAAGGCACAATCCCTCCACCAGGAGCTCAGACTGTCCGCAATAGGCTGAGAGAGGCTGGACTGAGGGCTTGTAATCCTGTTGTAAGGCAGGTCCTCACCATCACAAACCCACTGTCGCTGGACCAGACAGGACTGGCAAAAAGTGCCAGGGGTGATGGTCGGATTCGTGTTTATCATTGAAGGAATGAGCATTACACCGAGGACTGTACTCTGGAGTGGGATCGATTTGGAGGTGGAGGGTCCTTCATGGTCTGGGGCGGTGTGTCACAGCATCATCGGACTGAGCTTATTGTCATTGCAGGCAATCTCAACGCTGTGCGTTACAGGGAAGACATCCTCCTCCCTCATGTGGTACCCTTCCTGCAGGCTCATCCTGACATGACCCTCCAGCATGACAATGCCACCAGCCATACTGCTCGTTCTGTGCGTGATTTCCTTCAAGACAGGAATGTCAGTGTTCTGCCATGGCCAGTGAAGAGCCCGGATCTCAATCCCATTGAACACGTCTGGGACCTGCTGGATCGGAGGGTGAGGGCCAGGGCTAGGGACATTCCTCCCAGAAATGTCCGGGAACTTGCAGGTACCTTGGTGGAAGTGTGAGGTAACATTTCACAGCAAGTACTGGCAAATCTGTTGCAGCCCATGAGGAGAAGATGCACTGCAGTACTTAATGCAGCTGGTTGCCACACCAGATGCTGACTATTACTTTTGAACCCCCCTTTATTCAGGGACACATTATTCATTTTCTGTTAGTCACATGTCTGTGGAACTTGTTCAGTTTATGTCTCAGTTGTTGAATCTTATGTTCATACAAATATTTACACATGTTAAGTTTGCTGAAAATAAACGCAGTTGACAGTGAGAGGATATTCCTTTTTTTGCTGAGTTTAGTAAGCTACAGCTGTCAGTGTTCAACAAGTTAACGTTCAGCAATATGATATTAGATTTTCGTACTTGAACTGAAAACGAACAATTGTTATTTTCAATCTGTTAACGTTACTCAAAAGATTACCACAATTTGCAGATAGCCTGTTTGCTATCGTAAAGGTGTAATAAATGATGGCTATCTAAGTTACTTACTGCAGAGTAGGGCTAGCCATGATCTAACGAGTAACTTAGGCTGGAAGTTGATTTTAAGGTACAGTTATGATAATGGGGAATTGTAATTAAGATTAGGTTGGACTAAAATGTGGGTAATTGGATGCTTATATGTAACCATAGACTGTCTTATTTTTGCATAGGGTCAATTAGCATGAAAAAATGGGAGAGATATCAGACATCTGTTCCAAAAGGACCCAATGGTAGGCCAGGCCTATACTTTAAACTACACATTTTTGTTAGCAGCTGTTAGTATCTAATCTTGTGGATCCCTTAATTATACATTTCCATAGAGATATTACACATTATTTAACGTGTATTTCAGACATTTCAAGATGGTCCTGTACAGCCGTGTTTGAAAACGTTTTCCAGAACTCCGCATGGTACTAGGAAAAGTGCTTTCAACAGCTCCTGGTATAAGGACAATTCATGGCTTTAACAGGATAAGGTAAGACCCAGATGCAGACCGTGTCAAAGTAACAATGTGTATTATGCCAGCAGCATACCACCCTGCATACCACTGCTGGCTTGCTTCTGAAGCTAAGCAGAGTTGGTCCTGGTCAGTCCCTGGATGGGAGACCAGATGCTGCTGGAAGTGGTGTTGGAGGGCCAGTAGGAGGCACTCTTTCCTCTGGTCTAAAAAAAATATCCCAATGCCCCAGGGCAGTGATTGGGGACACTGCCCTGTGTAGGTTGCCGTCTTTCGGATGGGACGTTAAACGGGTGTCCTGACTCTCTGAGGTCATTAAAGATCCCATGGCACTTATCGTAAGAGTAGGGGTGTTAACCCTGGTGTCCTGGCTAAATTCCCAATCTGGCCCTCAAACCATCATGGTCACCTAATAATCCCCAGTTTACAATTGGCTCATTCATCCCCCTCCTCTCCCCTGTAACTATTCCCCAGGTCGTTGCTGCAAATGAGAACGTGTTCTCAGTCAACTTACCTGGTAAAATAACGAAAAAAATAAATAATAATTACAGCAACAAAGGCACAGGACGGCAGGCAGGCCCAAGGTCAGGCAGAGTTCAGAAATCCAGATAGGGGCAAAGGTACAGGACAGCAGGCTGGCTCAGGGACAGGCAGAGTGGTCAGGCGGGCATGTACAGAGTCAGGTCAGGCAAGGGTCAAAAACCAGGAGGGCGAGAAAAAGAGAGTCTGGGAAAAGACAGGAGCTGACAAGACAAACGCTGCTAAGCTTGACAAACAAGACGAACTAGCAACAGACAAACAGAAAACACAGGTATAAGTACACAGGGGATAATGGGGAAGATGGGCGACACCTGGGGGGGGGACAAAGACAGGTGAAACAGATCAAGACTTGACAGGCTTGAATTATTCTTTAAGTCAAGATTCGACTTATTGTTTCGCCTGTAGCCATTTTCCTCTGCCCAATACAACTGAATCTGCCTTCACATCACAGTCAGGTTTTTGTAAATGGAAAAAGGCACTGTTTAAAGATTCTGGGTGTAAGCTTCATTCGAAGGCAGAGCATCATATCAATGCTATGTATCCTCGGAATCAGCATAAAAGGGCTTTTGACAGCAACTCATCAATGTTAGATGTCATAAATGAAGACCGGAAAAAGAAAGTGGAGGAAAACTGTACTTACATTAAAACAATTGCAGATGTGCTCCTATTAACTGCCACTCAAACTATAGCACAGAGAGGTCATCGAGAGTCTAATGACTCTCACAACAAGGGTAATTTTTGACAATCTTGAAAGAAATAGCAAAGCATGACCCTCTAATAGAGAAAAGGATGAATGCATGTGGCAATGCTAAGTACACAAGCCACCAAATCCAGAACAAAGTTCTTTAGGGTTTAGCTGAGATGGTACGAAGTTAAATAATAAGAGAAGTAAAATAATTGACTTTTTTAGTGTAATTGCAGATGAAACCAAAGATATAAAGAAAATAAGAACAAATGTCTTTAGTTGTGAGGTACTATTACAACGGGACCATCCATGAAAGCTTTTTACACATTCAGTCAGCTGAAACCTTAGATGCAGCAGGTCTCACAAAAATGATAATTGATTGCCTTGAAAAACATGGTCTGAACTACAGAAATAATCTTGTGGGGCAAGGCTATGACGGTGCATCCATCATGAGCGGAAAGCATTCTGGTGTGTCTGCACGGATTAAAAACAGTGCAAGATTTGCATTTTATGTGCACTGTAATTCACATTGTTTGAATTTGGTTCTTGTCGATGCTGTAAAATCAGTGCCTGAGGCAGTTAACTTTTTTGCTCTCCTGCAGAATCTTCATAACTTTGAATCTGGCTCGTACGTTCATCTCAAATGGCTTGCAGTTCAGAAAGAGCTGTATCCACAGCAGCAGCCCAGGGAACTACAGAGACTTACGGATGTAAGGTGGAGGTGGGCATGCATATACACGGCATGCTGTAATCTGAGGGACAGGCTTCCAGCAGTTCTGAGAGTGCTACAGGATATCAGAAAATAGTGGTGATAGATCAGTGGAGGCAAGCGACCTTCTTTCTCAGATAGATTTACATTTCATAGGGCTTTTGGTTACCTTTTGTAAAGTGCTTGGTGATGCCAAATGTCTTTCTGACATGCTCCAATCAAGCTCTCTTGACCTAGCAAGGGCTGTGGATCTAGTAGGTGACCTTACAGACACATTGCAGGACTACAGAAGTGAGGGTTACTTTGGAGAACTATGGAAAGAGGTTGAAGAGATTGCAGAGCACTGCAAAATAAGTGTACAAACAGTGTGTAAAAGACAGCCCAAAACAAGCTTAAGATTTCACGACTCATTGATGATGAGCACTGTAGGACAGAAAAATAATGCCCAAAGTGATGGTGAGAGCTTCCAAAGAGCTATCTTTTATCAAGTTTTTGACAGTCTCACAGCTGAGCTGCAGAGGCGGTATTCAAAAAATAATTGCGAGATAATGCAAGCGGTCCAGTCTCTCAACCCAAAGAGTACAACATTATTGAATGAGGAGCCTCTGTTTGCCTTTGGTCAGACCTTTGAGTCAGATTTAGAGGACCTCAAACATGAGGTTCATCAAACCAAGCGACTTCTTGATAGTAGAGAGAAAAGTGGAAGGGACAGACCGTCTACTCTCCTTGACTTTGTTGTGTTTCTAGAACCTTATAATAAAGAGGTCTATTTCGACTTTGTAAGATTTCTGTTGTTACACCAGTCAGCAGTGCTTCTTGCGAGAGAAGCTTCTCAGCTTTAAAACTGATTAAAACCCACCTTAGGACAACAATGGTTGATTTTCTTGTATAATTTTTTGGTATAATTTTTTAATATTTTTTTTATTTAACCTTTATTTAACCACGTAGGCTAGCTGAGAACAAGTTCTCATTTACAACTGTGACCTTGTCAAGCCCTGACCATAGTAAGCTGTTTATTCTCTGTGTTGGTTGGGGTGTGATAGTGACTTGGGTGGGTCATCTAGGTGTTTTGTATTTCTATGGTGGCCTGATATGGTTCCCAATCAGAGGCAGCTGTTTATTGTTGTCTCTGATTGGGGATCATATTTAGGTAGCCATTTCCCCATGGTTATTTGTGGGATCTTGTCTACGGATAGTTGCCTGTGTGCACCAGTAGCGTCACGTTTCGTTTGTGCTCGTTTGTTTTGTTTTGCTGAGTTTCGGTTTATAAAAAATATGTGGAACTCTACTCCCGCTGCGCCCCGCTGGTCTATTCATTACAACGAGCGTGACATACCTGGCCAAGATAAAGCAAAGCAGTGCAACACAAACAACAACACAGAGTTACACATGGAAAAAACAAACATACAGTCAATAATACAATAGAAAAAGTTTATATACAGTGTGTTCAAATGAGGTAGGATAACTGAGGTAAGGCAATAAATAGGCCATAGTCACGAAATAATTACAATATATTAATTAAACACTGGAGTGATAAATGTGCAGAAGATGAGCGTACAAGCAGAGATACTGGGGTGCAAAGGAGCAAAATAAATAAAATAGATAACAGTATGGGGATGAGGTAGTTGGATGGGCTAATTACAGGTGGGCTATGTACAGGTGCAGTGATCTATGAGCTGCTCTGACAGTTGGTGCTTAAAGCTAGTGAGGGAGATATGAGTCTCCTGCTTCAGTGATTTTTGCAGTTCGTTCCAGTCATTGGCAGCAGAGAACTGGAAGGAAAGGCGGCCAAAGGAAGATTTGGCTTTGGTGGTGACCAGTGAAATATACCTGCTGGAGCGCGTGCTACGGGTGGGTGCTGCTATGGTGACCAGTGAGCTGAGATATGACAGGGCTTAACCTAGCAAAGACTTATAGATGACCTGGAGCCAGTGGGTTTGGCGACGAATATGAAGCGAGGGCCAGCCAACGAGAGCATACAGGTCGCAATGGCGGGTAGTATATGGGGCTTTGACGACAAAACGGATGGCACTGTGATAGACTGCATCCGTTTGCTGAGTAGAGTGTTGGAGGCTATTTTGTAAATGACATCGCCAAAGTCAAGGATCGGTAGGATAGTCAGTTTTACGAGGGTATGTTTGGCAGCATGAGTGAAGGATGCTTTGTTGAGAAATAGGAAGCTGATTCTAGATTTAATTTTGGATTGGAGATGCTTAATGTGAGTCTTGAAGGAGAGTTTACAGTCTAACCAGACACCTAGGTATTTGTAGTTGTCCATATATTCATATAGTCAGAACTGTCCAGAGTAGTGATGCTGGGCTGGCGGGCAGGTGTGGGCAGCGATCGGTTGAAGAGCATGCATTTAGTTTAACTTCCTTTAAGAGCAGTTGGAGGCCATGTAAGGAGAATTGTATGGCATTGAAGCTCATCTGGAGGTTAGTTAACACATTGTCCAAAGAAGGGCCAGAGTATACAGAATGGTGTCGTATGCGTAGAGGTAGATCAGAGAATCACCAGCAGCAAGAGCGACATCATTGATGTATACAGAGAAAAGAGTCGGCCCGAGGATTGAACCCTGTGGCACCACCATAGAGACTGCTGGAGGTCCGGACAACAGGCCTTCCGATTTGACAGGTTAATAAGTCACCTCGGATATCTCAGTGTTGAGTCAAGGAGGCACGCTCCCTCAACATGGATGAGTTTGTGAAACATTTTTCCAGTTCTCACCAGAACCGCAGAAATATGCTGTTTTAAATCTACCTAGGATAATTTGGCCCTTAGGCGGTCCCTCTGCTCATGATTAAAACCTGCACTGTGTACTAGCTAGTACACTGACGTTCTAAAATGATAAATCCAAAGGGTCACACAGATTAAATTTGGTCTTGATTAGGCCAATTCCCAAACTTTTCTTTGCTAATGGTTAACATAATATATTACATTTACATTTACATTTAAGTCATTTAGCAGACGCTCTTATCCAGAGCGACTTACAAATTGGATATATATGAGCATAAAAATGATACTGTAAGTTTGTAATATTGATGGGCACTTCTGCTTGATACCTAGTATGTCAAATTGCGGTGTTTTTTTGTAAATGTACTTTTTTGTAAATAAACTATGCAATTTATGTAACACACAAATTGTATCTTATCTTCTTTGTGCTTGAGCTTAATTTTCTGAAAATATTTTGGATGTTCCACACTTATAGACCCAGATTATATATTCATGAAAACAGAGTGACCCAAGTCTCTCCAGTGTGTGTGTGTGTGAGTGCGTGCGTGCGTGCGTGCGTGTGAGAGAGAGAGAAAGAAATTGAGCTGCAGTTCCGAGGTATAGACACTGACTATTCAAAGTATGTTAAAGATTTCTAGTGAAGTAACCTTTTTGGACCACACTGCCATACTGAAGAACTCCGGGTTAAGTGAATTATCAATGCTCCTTAGATGCCAGGTTAGGGTTACACTATTTTCTGTCATGGACTATGGACCCCCTGAAGTAGCCTTGGCCACCCCCTGAACACCCCATGTAGAAAACTCTAGTTCCGCCACTGCACATACAGTAAGAATATTAAACCTAACAGTATTTCACCTCTCAAGCATTGGTAGCTATGAATAGTCAATGAATGCAATACACACTACAGAACCTCGAACTCATTAAACATTTCATTCAAATTAGAGACGAAATCCCAACTGTAACAAGAGGAACTTATCCTATTTTCATGATTTGGGCAGATCTGATAGAGAAAATCTGTCTGGTGAATATGCATAACATATCCGCTGTGCAATCTGAATCTCTGAAAACTTTTCATGAGCTCCACATAAAAAAAACAAGGAATGTCGACAGAAGGAGCTATTTAGCAGGCCACAGTTTGCATTTGGGCTTGTGAAAGCTAAAACCTCAGGCATAGATCAGAGAACAAACTATCTCCCTCAGCTGGAAGACCCAGTGTTCCCATTGTGGCACAGAAAGACTCCTCTTTGGGAATATAAACGGTGGAATTTATATGAGTGCCGTGGACAAATCATACACTTTATGTTAAGAATTTACATATAATAAAGGAGGACTGTTCATCCATATATTTCTTAGAAATCTCTGGGGAGTGAGACAACACTCTCATTTGAAGATGTCATGAATGTATGGTTGAAAACTACAATGAGATACTTGACAGACAACTTGAAATGTACCGTTTAAGATCATGCATTTACTAATGGTAGATTTGTGTGAACAAGTTACTGTACAGGATATGGACAGACAGGTCTGAAGCAGTCCCCAGTATTTACGACGGATGTTCCCTAATTAATTGGTGGAACAATCAAGACTGGTTTATCTGTGCCTCCACAGATCCTTTCTTGTGTAACGCCTAATACAATGTGGATAACAAGTGACATGTACAACAAGCCACGATCAGGCATGACAGGAACTATTGTAAAATGGTCCTTAACATCTTATCATCTAACCCCTCATTGTTTATTCAGGATTATCTGCTTTGACACTATCCTTTTTAAAGTTTACAAAAAACGTACCGTTTCCTTTGAAGCTGTGGCTGTGAATAGCAATTTTCTTCACACAAGCCTTTCCACTGACTTCCTATATCAACTCAAATTCTGTGGCTGCAAATTAAAACCACTGGACGGTATAGCTTCAAACTGATGACCAATGATGATACACTCCACTGCTCTCAAATCTTATCTGGGCTTTCTAATTTCATACATTTCCTCAAAAGGTTACCTTTGACACATTGACGGCTTGACATATAGTGGTGGTCATTTGTTTCAGAAATCAAATGGCTTTTTACAGAAGCATACACAGCAGACCTAATCATTTTCAAATTGAAAGACACAGATGGATTCCCTGTCCCCACATAAAATGTTATGTACAGGATCATATCTCTATCAATGGCTCCACAGTTGTTGGCTTGTAGCGTTGACATTTCATGGTTCTTTGTCAAATGACAAATGCATGTTCCCTGTCTCATCCTCATTGTGTTTCAAAGGTTAAGGGCAATGTGAGAAGCATGAAATGTCGACGCTACAAGCCAACAACTGTAGCGCAATGGATAGAGATATGATCCTGTACGTAGCCCTTTATCACATTTACCTGGCATGTATGGCTATGCTATAAATTACCCTGCAAACTACGAACGATACGGCTGGAAATATTATTAGCCTATTTACAAACAGTATTGAAAGATCTGATTATGTATGATGTTATCATGGGCCTCACAGTTTTATTGCCAGGACTTGGCTATGCATAAAATATGTTGTCCTTAAACAGTACAATAGAATGTCCCTGACTGGTGAATGAACCTAGAGTAAAAAAGAAACATTGGATATCAATGTTATTGTACACATGTCTGAAATATTGTTAAATCTTCTGCTCAGTAAACTCTCCAGTATATAATATGCCTTCAGAAAGTATTGATAACCCTTGACTTATTCCACATTTTGTTGTGTAACAGCCTGAATTCAAAATGGATTTTTAAAAATTCTCACCATCTACACACAATTCCCAATAATGACAAAGTGAAAACATGTTTCATGTTTCATTTACATACAGTACCAGTCCAAAGTCTGGACACACCTACTCATTCGAGGGTTTTTCTTTATTTTTACTCTATTCTACATTGTAGAATAATAGTGAAGACATCAAAACTATGAAATAACACATAAGGAATCATGTAGTAAACAAAAAAAGTGTTAAACAAATCAAAATATGTTTTATATTTGAGATTCTTCAAGGTATCCACCCTTTGCCTTGATGACAGCTTTGAACACTCTTGGCATTCTCTCAACCAGCTTTATGAGGTAGTCACCTGGAATGCTTTTCCAACAGTCTTGAATGAGTTCCCACATATGCTGAGCACTTGTTGGGTTGGGTGATCGTAGAGGCCAGGTCATCTGATGCAGCACTGTATCACTCTCCTTCTTGGTCAAATAACCCTTACACAGCCTGGAGATGTGTTTTGGGTCATTGTCTTGTTTAAAAACAAATGACAGTCCTCCCGGTCTTGACCCTTGCCTGTTTTCTGGACTCTGTACCCGTCTGCCTGACCAGTCTGCCTGCCCTGACCTTGAGCCTGCTTGCCACTCTGTACCTCCTGGACTCTGATCTGGTTTTAACCTTTTGCCTGTCCACGACCATTCTCTTGCCTACCCCTTTTTGGAACTAATAAATATCAAACACTCAAACCATCTGCCTCACGTGTCTGCATCTGGGTTTGGCCCTGAGCCCTTATATGAAGGCCTGATTCACGCAGTCTCCTCTGAACAGTTGATGTTGAGATGTGTCTGTTACTTGAACTCTGTGAAGAATTTATTTGGGCTGCAATTCCTGAGGCTGGTAACTCGAATGAACTTATCTACTGCAGCAGAGGTAACTCTGGGTCTTCCTTTCCTGTGGAGAACCTCATGAGAGCCAGTTTCATCATAACGCTTGATGGTTTTTGCGACTGCACTTGAAGAAACTTTCAAAGTTCTTGAAATTTTCCAGATTGACAGACCTTCATGTCTTAAAGTAATGATGGACTGTCATTTCTCTTTGCTTATTTGAGCTGTTCTTGACAAAATATGGACTTGGTCTTTTACCAAATAGGGCTATCTTCTGTATATCACCCCTACCTTGTCACAGCACAACTGATTGGCTCAAACGCATTAAGAAGGAAAGAAATTCCACAAATTAATTTTTAACAAGGCACACCTGTTAAAACTTCTTATGGATCAAATCCCGAATTGACAACATCCGGTGAAATGGCAGAGCGCCAATTTCAAATTAAATTATTAGAAATATTTATTAACTTTCATACAATCACAAGTACAATACACCAAAATAACGCTTAACTTCTTGTTAATTCAACCACCGTGTTAGATTTCAAAAAGGCTTTACGGCGAAAGCTAACCATGCTATTATCTGAGGACAGCACCCCATCAAACAAACACATTGTGGCGAAATCCTGCACTTAAGTGCGCTGCCACTTTAAGAGCGCATGAGCAGTAGGAAGGAGGAGATAAAAGAGCTCGTTAAGCTCTATTGGAGAGGAGCTATTGATTGGCGCGACAGTTTTTGTTGTGTGCTATGCTGCAGAGGATTTTTGTTTGTCTTCAGCGTATGTGGTTGTACAGTGTTTGGATCAATCCTCGGTGTGATCGCTCGACGACGTGGTTGTTCTCATTTGGGACCACGATGGTTATGGATCAAATGGATTAGTAGCAACATTTGTTGCGAAGCGTTCAACTACAACCCAACATACCATCGGACAGTCAGACCGGATACCTGCAACCTCAAGACCACAGCTAAGCCCTCTCTTGTTCCCTTTCTCTCTTTCTCTTCACGCTATGTTCCAGTGCTTTACACTGCAACCGACTCTATTTCCTAAGTACATTGAAGTTTCATTGGAGCTGGACTAGTGTGTATATGAACATCACACATTCATACCCTCTGCACTCCTTCCCAGGAAGAAAATACAAACTATTGCAAATCCTCTGTGTGATGACTGGGTTCATTTGTTATTGTATGAAGTTGCTATTTATTTGCTCTGCCATTATTGTTATATGAGGTATGTTTGGTGGGGTTACCAAGAATTGTGGAAGGACTGTGATGTGATGTGTGATCTATAGGGTGTGTATTCTTTTTCTCTCCGCTGGCTATCTGGTCAACAGGCTACACTCTAGGCAGTCTCTTCTGTTGATGTGTGTGGGTCTGGTAGTGGTACTCGCTGTTCTACTATTCTTTTCTTTCGGCAGGGTTAATACCTGCCTGGCGCCCGAACAAAATCTTCTTTACCTTTCTCTAATTAATACCGCTACAACATGACAATCATATTTCAACCCACCAGGCGCGACACAAAATTCAGAAATAACGATATAATTCATACCTTACCTTTGAAGATCTTCTTCTGTTGGCACTCCAATATGTCCCATAAACATCACAAATGGTCCTTTTTTTCGATTAATCCCGTCATTATATCCCCAAAATGTCCATTTATTTGGCACGTTTCATTCAGAAAAACACAGGTTCCAACTCGGTTCCAACAGGTCTGTTATACTTACAGACATTATTCAAACAGTTTTAGAAACTTTAGAGTGTTTTGCATCTAAATCTACTAATAATATACATATCCTAGCTTCTGGGCCTGAGTAGCAGGCAGCTTACTTTGGGCACGCTTTTCATCCAGATGTGAAAATACTGCCCCCTATCCCAGAGAGGTTATTAATTGAAATGCATTCCAGGTGACTACCTCATGAAGCTGCTTGAGAGTATGCCAAGAGCGTGTAAAGCTGTCATCAAGGCAAAGGGTGGCTACTTTGAAGAATCTCAAATTAAGATATATTTTGATTTGTTTAACACTTTTTAGGTTACTACATGATTCCAGATGTGTTATTTCATAGTTTTGATGTCTTCAATATTATTCTAAAAGAAAGAAAACCCCTTGAATGAGTAGGTGTGTTCAATCTTTTTATTGGTACTGTGAGTCAATCAATACATGTTACAGCTGCAAGTCTTTCTGGGTAAGTCTCTAAGAGCTTTGCAGACTGTGATTGTACAATATTTTTCTTTAAAGAAATCTTCAAGCTCTGTCAATTTGGTTGTTGATCATTGCTTGACAGACATTTTCATGTCTTGCCATAGATTTTCAAGTCAATTTAATTCTAAACTGTAACTAGGCCACTCAGAAATATTCAATTTCGTCTTAGTAAGCAACTCCAGTGTAGATTTGGCCTTGTTTTTTAGGTTATTGTCCCACTAAAAGGTGAACTTGTCTGTTGGAAATCAGACTGAAACAGGTTTTCCTCTATGATTTTGCCTGTGCTTAGGTCTATTCAGTTTCTTTTTATCCCAAAAACTCCCTAGCCCTTGCCGATGACAAGCATACCCATAACAGGATGATTGCCAGCATTCTTGAAAATATGAAGCGTGGTACTCAGTGATGTGTTGTGTTAGATTTGCCCCAAACATAACGCCTTGTATTCAGGACATAAAGTTTATTTATTTGACAAATATTCATCAGTTTTACTTTAGTGCCTTATTGCAAACAGGATGCATGTTTTGGAATATTTGTATTCTGTATAGACTTCCTTTATTTCACTTTGTCTTTTAGGTTGTATTGTGGAGTAACTACAATGTTGTTGATCCATCCTCAGTTTTGTCCTATCACAGCCATAAATTCTGTAACTGTTATAAAGTCACCATTGGCCTCATGGTGAAATCCCATTGTGAAATCCCTGATTTCCTTCCTCTCCGGCAACTGAGATAGGAAGGACGTCTGTATCTTTATAGTAACTGGGTGTATTTATACACCATCCGAAGTGTAATAAATAACTTCACATTGCTCAAAGGGATATTCATTGTCTGTTTTTTTAGTTTGACCCATCTACCAATATGTGCCCTTCTTTGCAAAGCATTGGAAATCCTCCCTGGTGTTTAATGGTTGAATCTGTGTTTGAAATTCAATTTTTGGGTGGAAAAGGTTAAGGGGTGTGAATATTTTCTGAAGGCACTGTCACTCACAAAGTGGAGATGGTAAAGTGGTATTGGAAGCCCCTGGCATCCCTTCTCTGTGATAAACAGCTGTTGTGGTTAGACCACAATGCCTTGAGGAGTATTGAGGCAGATGCTGTGATGACATGGAGAATGATGAACACAGTCTGCCAACATCTGCCTCCCACTGTACTGCACCTCCACACACACACACACACACACACACCACACAGCACACAGATGTATTCCACTGTACCTCCACATGCAGCACAGATGGGAGGCCATTTGGCACACGGATCAAAGGAAAGAGGACAATTAGAGAGTCAACATTATTCAAATGAACCCTATAGCGTTAGTGGTCCCAATAGAGCACTTGGCCAGGCAGAGCAAGAAGCTATTCTAAAAGATCCTGTGGTGCATACGAATGAGATTGATCAGGATCTGTTTTTGTTGTCCTTTGTTTGTAAAGATCAAATATGACAGTCAGATTTATGGGTTTTAATAATATGTCTTATGCCAAGGTATAAATGAAAACTTCTCCTTCGCCACAAGGGGCGAAAAAGTCCTAGACCACTGTTACTCTACCCACAAGGAAGCATACAAGCACCTTCCTCGCCCCCCCTTTGCCAAATCAGATCATGACTCTATACTCCTGCTTCCTGTTTACAAGCTCAAACAGGAAGTACCCGTGACGCCCTCAGTTGGGAAATGGTCCTCCGTATTGGAGGCTATGCTACAAGACTGTTGGAAAAGCCCTGGATTAACACAGAGGTTGGCGCTAAGCTAAAAGGACAGGGCTACCGGACACAGGGCTATTGCAGCCAACCCCGAGGCTACGACTGAGAATACAAAAAAGTATGAGAAGCCCGTTATGACCTCCACAGAGCCATCAAACAAGCATCAAAGTGGAATCCTATTACACAGGCTCCAATGCCCAATGCAAGTGGCAGAGGATACAGTCCATTATGGATTACAAAGGAGGACCCAGCAGTGATCTGCCCAACGATGCCTCACTACCAGAGGAACTCAATGCATATTATCCATGATTCGACAAAAACAACACCGAGCATGGCATGAGGGCCCCAACTGACACAGAGGACTGGGTGATCTCACTCTCCGAGGCCAATGTGAGTTATGTTTTTTTAATCAGGTCAACACTTGTAAGGCCATGGGGTCGTACGGTATTACAGGGCGCGTTCTTAGAGCATGCGCAGAACAGCTGGCAGGCATATTCACAGTCATTTTCAACCTCTCCTTGTCCTAGTCTGTATTCCCCACATGTCTCAAGCTGACCACCATCAATCCTGTTCTGGAGTTTTGACTGCGTTTGAGCCTGTGGATTACTGAAGAAAACGCGCAAAAACGAGGTTTTTGGATATAAAGAGACTTTATCGAACAGAAGGAACATTTATTGAGTAAATTAATGTCTGCTGAGTGCAACCATATGAAGATCATCAAAGGTAAGGGATTAATTTGATCTCTATTTCTGACTCGTGTAACTCTTCTACTTGGCTGGTTACTGTTTGTAATGATTTGTCTCGTGGGCTATGTTCTCAAATAATCGTAAGTTATGCTTTCGCCGTAAAGCATTTTTTAAATCTGACACCGTGGTTAGATTTACAAGAAGTTAATCTTTAAACCTATGTGAAATATGTTTTGTTTTCTGAATTTTTATAATGAGTATTTCTGTATTTTAATTTGGTGCTCAGCAGTTTCAATGGCTGTTGAAGAGGTGGGACGCTAACGTCTCACGTACCCAAGAGAGGTTAAGAAAATGTTTTTATTTTACAATGACAGCCTACCCTGGCCAAACCCTCACCTAATGACCCGGACAACGATGGGACAACTGTGCACCGCCCTATGGGACTCCCGAATGTTTCTCTGAACATGGAAAAGGCTGGCTACAAGTGTGGGCTTGGGTTGTGTAAGGGGTGCGTACTGGGGGCAGAGAAGTCAGACGCAGGAGAGCAAAAACTGTGTTTCCAACGGCGCAGTTTAATAATAAAAACCCACCGGAAAACAGAACAATCAAGAAATGGGTACATAACCTGACGCACACCAGACATAACGTGCACAAGCACTTACAATAAAAAATACCGGACATGGGGGGAACAGAGAGTTAAACACAACATGTAATTGATGAAATTGAAACCAGGTGTGCGGGAAGACAAGACAAGACAAATGAAAAGTGGATCGGCGAAGGCTAGAAGACCGGCGACGTCAACCGCCGAATGTCGCCCGAACAAGGAGAGGGACCAGAGAAAGTCGTGACAGTACCCCCCCCCCCCCCTTGACGCATGGCTCCAGCAGCGCGTCGACACCGGCCTCGGGGACAACCCGGAGGGCAAGGCGCAAGGCGATACGGACGAAAACGGTGGAACTCCTGCAGCATTAAAGGGTCCAACACGTCCTCGTACGGAACCCAGCACCTTTCCTCCAGACCGTACCCCTCCCACTCCACGAGATACTGAAGGCCCCTCGCCCGACGCCTCGAATCCAGTATGCAGTATGAATCCAGACACATGGAACGAGGGGTTAATACGGTAATCGGGGGGAAGCTGTAACCTATAACAAACCTCTTTCACTCTCCTCAGGACTTTAAATGGCCCCACAAACCGCGGACTCAGCTTCCGCCAGGGCAGGCGGAGGGGCAGGTTTTGGGTCGAGAGCCAGAACCGGTCCCCCGGTGCGAACACCGGGGCCTCACTGCTGTGGCGGTCCGCATTCTCTTTTTGGCGCAGCACGGCCCGCTGAAGGTGAACATGGACAGCTTCCCATGTCTCCTCCGCGCGCCTGAACCAGTTGTCCACCGCAGGAGCCTCGGTCTGACTCTGATGCCACGGTGCCAGAACCGGCTGGTACCCCAGTACGCACTGGAAGGGAGAGAGGGGAGAGAGGTTAGTGAAGGAGTGGAGGAGCGAGTTCTGTGCCATCTCGGCCCAGGGCACGAACGCCGCCCACTCCCCCGGCCGGTCCTGGCAATAGGACCGCAGAAACCTGCCCACATCCTGGTTAAAACTTCATAGGGATAGGGGGCAGTGTTTCCACTTTGAACAAATTGCGTGCCCAAACAAAATTTCCTCCTACTCTGTCCCAGAAGGTAATACATGCATATTATTATTACTATTGTATAGAAAACACTCTGACGTTTCTAAAACTGTTTGAATTATTTCTGTAAGTATAACAGAACTCATTTGGCAGACAAAAACCTGAGAAGAGGTCAAAACAGGAAGTCGATTTTCAAAACAAATGGTACCCTGTCTAGATATGGCTGAACAAACACTGCCTAGGGCTTCCACTAGATGTCGTCGTCTTTCGATTTTAATCTTATTATTCTACTATAAAGGAGGGGCTCATGGGAGCTGTTCTAGTGAGTGGTCGTCAGAATTCTCAGTCAGGATTTGCGCGTGAGGGAGAGAGAGAGCTCTCGTTCCAATGCTCTTTTTTCAGACAATGAAATTCTCCGGTTGGATCCTTATTGATGATTAATGTAAAACACATACTAAATATGGATTGCAAACATCATTTGACCTGTTTCTACGACCTGTAACGGAACTTTTTGAGTTTGTCTGGATGGATTCCTGGGATGAACATGCTAACAACAAGTGGCTAAATGATGGGCTTTATGGAACTTTTCAGTCATTTATTGTCGATCTGGGAATCCTGGGAGTGCCTTCTGATTAAGTTATTTGAAGGTAAGTGCATATTTATAGTGTTTTTGTAGCTTTTGTTGACGCCAAAATGGTGACTATTTCTTTGGCTGGAATGTGCTCTAAACGCCGTTCTCAGATTAAACTTTTTCCGTAAAGTTTATTTTGAAATTTGACACAGCGGTTGCATAGAGGATAAGTTTATCTTTAATTATGTGAATAACACTTGCATCTTTTATCAATGTTTATTATGAGTATTTCTGCAAAATCACCAGATGTTTTGGAATCAAAACATTACTGCATGTAACGCGCCAATGTAAACTGAGATTTTTAAAATATATATATATGCACATTATCGAACAAAACATAAATGTATTGTGTAACATGATGTTATATGACTCATCTGATGAAGAATTTCAAAGGTTAGTGATTAATTCTATCTCTATTTGGGGGTTTTGTGCAAGCTACCTGTGCTGTGAAAGAAATGTCTGTGCTTTTTTGTATTTGGTGTTGAGCTAACATAAATATACATGGTGTTTTCGCTGTAAAACATTTAAAAAATCGGACATGTTGGCTGGATTCACATGATGTTTATCTTTCATTTGCTGTATTGGACTTGTTAATGTGTGAAAGTTAAATATTTCAACAAAAAAAAATTGAATTTGGCGTGCTGCCTTTTCAGTGGAATGTGGGGGGGGGTTCCGCTAGCGGAACCCCGGGGCTAGACAGGTCTCTCTCCAGGGTGAAACCCTGAAGTAAGGCTGATCGAGACCCCCAGACGTTCCATGAATGCCTTCCAGACCCTAGACGTGAATTGGGGACCTCGATCAGACACTATATCCTCAGGCACCCCGTAGTAACGGAAGACGTGCGTAAACAGGACCTACGCAGTCTGTAGGGCCGTAGGGAGACCGGGCAGAGGGAGGAGATGCCAGGACATTGAGAACAAATCCACAACGACCAGGATCGCGGTGTTACCCTGTGAGGGGGGAGATCGGTTAGAAAATCCACAGACAGGTGCTACCAAGGCCGTTGTGGAATGGGTAAGGGGTGCAGCTTCCCTCTGGAAAGGTGCCTAGGAGCCTTACACTGGGCGCACACCGAGCATTAGGAAACATAAACCCTCACGTCCTTAGCCAAGGTAGGCCACCAGTACATCCCGCTCAAACAGCGCACTGTCCGACCGATCCCAGGATGACCAGAGGAGGGTGATGTGTGGGCCCAATTGATCAACCGGTCACAAACAGCAGACGGGACATACAAACGCCCAGCGGGACACTGAACGGGGGCGGGCTCTGCACGTAACGTCTGCTCAATGTCCGCGTCCAGCTCCCACACTACCGGCGCCACCAGGCAGGAGGCCGGGAGTATGGGAGTGGGATCCATGGGCCGTTCCTCTGTGTCATACATCCGCGACAATGCGTCCGCTTTCACATTCTGGTAGCCTGGTCTGTAGGAAAGAGTAAACACAAAACGGGTGAAAAACATGGCCCACCTTGCCTGGCGAGGGTTCAATCTCCTCGCTGCCTGGATGTACTCTAGATTGCGGTGGTCAGTCCAGATGAGGAAAGGGTGTTTAGCCCCCTCAAGCCAATGTCTCCACGCCTTCAGAGCCTTGACGACAGCCAACAGCTCCCGGTCCTCCACATCATGGTTTCGCTCCGCCGTGCTGAGCTTCTTCGAGAAGAAGGCAGAGGGGCGGAGCTTCGGTGGCGTACCCGAGCGCTGAGAGATCACAGCTCCTATCCCAGCCTCGGACGCGTCCACCTCCACTATGAACGCCAAAGAGGTATCCGGATGGGCCAGCACGGGAGCCGAGGTAAACAGAGCCCTCAGGTGATCAAAAGCCCTGTCCGCCTCAGCCGAACACTGCAAACGCACCGGGCCCCCCTTCAGCAGTGAGGTAATGGGAGCCGCTACCTGACCAAAACCCTGGATAAACCTCCGGTAGTAGTTGGCAAACCCTAAGAACTGCTGCACCTCCTTTACCGTGGTGGGAGTCGGCCAATTACGCACGGCTAAAATGCGGTCACTCTCCATCTCCACCCCTGAAGTGGAAATGCGGTACCCTAGGAAGGAGATGGACTTCTGGAAGAACAGGCACTTCTCAGCCTTGACGTACAGGTCATGCTCCAACATGCGACCAAGCACCCTGCACACCAGGGACACATGCCTGGCGCGTGTAGCGGAGTATATCAGAATGTCATCAATATACACCACTACACCCTGCACGTGCAGGTCCCTGAAAGTCTTGGCTACAAAGTCCTGGAAGACTGATGGCGCATTCATCCAACCGGATGGACTGGTCCACCAGCTGGTCGAACGTGAGGGTGGTGTCTCTGCAGGCCAGCTCCCGACGGACGTCCTCGCTCAGACTGCAGCGGTAATGGTTGATCAGGGCCCTGTTGTTCCATCCCGCGCCGGCAGCCAGGGTCCGAAACTCCAGGGCAAACTCCTGGGCGCTCCTCGTCCCCTGCCTCAGATGGAATAGGCGTTCACAATAGGCGGGGGAACTCCTCAAACTGGTCCAACGCCGCATCTCCCTCTCCCCACACAGCGTTGGCCCACCCCAGGGCTTTCCCGGTGAAGCATGAGACGAGGGCGGACACCCTCTCACGGCCCGAATGAGCCGGGTGGACGGTTGCCAGGTACAAGTCCAACTGCAAGAGAAATCCCTGGCAGTTCGCAGCCGTCCCATTGTATTCCTGGGGAAGGGAGAGATGAATCCCACTAGGACCAGGAGAAGGAAGGGCGCGTAGTGGAGACCCCGGCTGTGCTGCTGGAGGCGCTGGGAGAACTCCCTGTCTCTCCCAGAGGTCCATTGTCTGGACAACGTGGTCCATGGCGGTGCCAAGATGGTGGAGCATTGCTGCGTGCTCCCGGACGCGCTCCTCCACCCCTATACCCGGGGTACCTGCTCCTGTTGACTCCATAAGTTTGGTCCGGTATTCTGTAAGGGGTGCGTACTGGTGGAAGAGAAGTCAGACGCAGGAGAGCAAAAACGGTGTTTCCAACGGCGCAGTTTTTAACAATAAAAACCACCGGAAAACAGAACAATCAATAAATGGGTACATAACCTGACGCACACCAGACATAACGTGCACAAGCACTTACAATAAACAATACCGGACAAGGACATGGGGGGAACAGAGGGTTAAATACACAACATGTAATTGATGGAATTGAAACCAGGTGTGTGGGAAGACAAGACAAAACAAATGGAAAATGAAAAGTGGATCGGCGATGGCTAGAAGACCGGTGATGTCGACCGCTGAACGTCATCCGAACAAGGAGATGGACCGACTTCGGAGGAAGCCGTGACAGGTTGTTATGATGTTGGGATGTACCGTATCTGTATACGACGGCTGTTTGATAATGTACAATTTGCATTCATATTGTATGCAATGACATCCCATTTCTGAGAATGTGGCCGAAAATGTCTATCGTATTTGATATGGCTTTAATGCAGAAGAATGAAATTAAGTCCATTATCAGGTGTAATATCAGATAGCACATGGAGAGAGCACATTACACTCCCAGACTCAGTGGAAGTATATGAAGATGAAATTGCTTTAACTTAAATTTATGGATCTGTTCCCACAGTTCCCTGGCACTGTTCTTCTTTCTCTCGTTTACGTGTGAAAGCCATTTATGCTCATGGGAGCAAAAATAAAGAGGTAAACAATTCCCTCCCAACGTGGCAGCTATATATTTGCCGAGCTATGCGGAAGCATGGCAGATATTGCCTATAAAATGACAGATTGTACAAAAGTCTCCGTATCTCCAGGTTCATGATTCATTATTATAATAACAAAAAGGTACATCCCAAGGGAATAACACCTGCATTGAACTTGTTGATAAAAAAATATTTTTTGTAACAACTTGGCATCAGAGATGAACTCTGTACCCTAACATCTACTGAGTGGCTAAGAGCGAGATAATTATTCAACATTTGATATTCATCTGAGTCACAGAGAGGTTGAAAACTTGAATACTGAACACTTTAAAACATATTACAGAGGGGGAAATGTATCTAGCTCAAAGCTTGTTTTCTAAGGCACTATAAACCAGGAGCTACAGTATATACCATGAGTGGGTAGTTGCTGTGGACAGTTGATTAATGTGTGGTTGTGCTGACAGACAGATTTTAGAGGATATGCGGTGGTGGAGGCTCCCTCCTCCCTCCTTTCTACTCCCCCATGAATCCGTACAGCCCTTGCGGACAGAGGAACTTCGGCCAATGACAATGTCACCTCTATCAGAACTCAAACAGACAAGCCAAAGGTACATTATTAGATGGCAGGCAGCAGGGAAATGTGATGCTGCAGCTTTCTATTTTCAGCTTTAGTCATGAGATCCATGTGCCAAGAAAGGTAAACACACCTTGAAAATGAGAGCACAGCACGATATGTGACCTTCAGCATGTGTGTATGTTAGGATTTACAAAAATAAACATAACCAGTCAAAGCATCGAAGAAAAAGAACAAACATTCATCTGAGATTCATATTTGTATGCGACTAAAATCACACTTATTTCTTACTTATTTTCATCTCCTGTCTCCAGTGCAGATATCCCAGTGGTGAAGCTGCATAAAGATTCAGATATGGAATTCAAATAGGATATCATCGTTTTAGCACTACCCACAGAGTTTTTAAACTATGGCGTGCGACATGGTTCAATGTGCAAATAAATCATCACTATCTACTTGTTTTTTAAACGACGCCGTCTTGGAACTAGAATTGGGATTCAAGTTGACTGCACTATTGCAGATACAAAACAAGAGTAATGGAGAGTGTGGTGGTTAATTTCCTTACTATCAAATGAGGAGAGAAACTTATCACACAAGTCAGAGTTATACTTCTACTAAATCTTTATTCACTTATTAATAAGGGAGCAGGTCAATACAGCACACACATATAAAGTGAATCGATTGGGTGCTCTACGTAAATGATGGCTGGTCAATGAATCACCCTCAGATGATTCGTTGAGAGCCCTGAGACAAAAGTACAAAGTTATTTTATAGCCAATATACACCCCTTTCAGTCTACATGATGAACAACAGATGTATGGAATGGGTCATAAGGTTAAGATTTGTATGAAAGATACTTATAATTCACAACAGACAGTATCTGCCGCAAAAACAGTTATCTTTGTGTAGAGACCAAGGTCTGGCCCTGGGGTCATCTCTCCCTGGTACCATATAGAACAGAAACATTAACTCATGCTCTGCAATGCGGTCTCTTTAGGTTTTATCACCCAAAAGATATCGTAAATCTCCTGTCAGTGTTATCTCCCAGAGGCCCACTTTCACTTCACACAGGCACAATAGTTATAAGAACCCTCTATTTTGTTGCATAAAACAACCATTTGATACAATACAAGTATTATAACATAATCTTGCAATCTTGCTCTCACAAGAGCATGTACAATACAGCGAACTTAGCAAATTATGCATTTGTGGTAAGTGCATGGGGTCCGCCATCTTTATGCATGTTCTCCATTATTAGTGAATGTCCTACAGAAAGCATAGGCTATACTGTATGTACTCGGCTTCACCTCATACCTACGACAACAGCACAGCTGGGCTAAAAAAGTCACAACCCAGCTTGAAAACCTTGAAAACCCAAGCCAAGTCCTGCTTTGTACACTCTTGAAACCCTGCCTATCAGTGCATAGCCATGGATAGCCTGCATAGCCATGGCCAGCCTGTCGGCTTGTGTAGCCAGAGGCTAAGTCAGCAGTCTGAGACTGAGGATGTGAGAGAGAGAGAGCTCTGACTGCAGCGAACGCAAAACTCGTTATTGTCACTGGTCTGTGAGCCCCTCAATCCTGGACTTCACTCTAATTTGAGTTATTTCTGGACCTCACTCAGTTCAAATTATTTATTTATGAAGTTTGTCATCAAACATAATCAGTGTGTAACGATATAGATGGAGTGTCTCAACCATCAGTAAAACAATGGCAATAATATTATCACGTTTCAGGAGAAGACCCAGATGCAGACAGTGTCGAAGTAACAAATGTTTATTACTATAACAGGGGGCAGGCAGAGGTCAGTAATCCAGATCGAACTCCATAAGGTACAGAACGGCAGGCAGTCTCGGGGTCAGGGCAGGCGGAGGTCAATAATCCAGATCGAACTCCATAAGGTACAGAACGGCAGGCAGTCTCGGGGTCAGGGCAGGCAGAGGTCAATAATCCAGGGTGGTGTGAAAGGTTACAGAACGGCAGGCAGGCTCAGGGCAGGAAGAAATGGTCAAAACTGGGAAAACTAGAAAAAGACAGGAGCAAGGGGAAAAACGCTGGTAGGCTTGATGAACAAAACAAACTGGCAATAGACAAACAGAGAACACAGGTATAAATACACTGGGGATAATGGGGAAGATGGGCGACACCTGGTGGGGGGGTGGAGAGAAGCACAAAGACAGGTGAAACAGATCAGAGTTTGACAAATATGACATGATATTGCTTTCTGATACTTGCAGTAGTCCTGCTGTTACATGTACAGCTCCTGTCAAAGGACCAATACATGTCATTGGCAAACAGAACATTGAGCACCGATTCTTTACACAAGCACAGAATAATTTCCCACCGCTATTATAACTATTTTCCCCATGCACCCAACACCAACATGGGAAGAACGTGAAAATTGCATCAAGTTTGATTAAATAGAAACATGCTCTGAATAGCAATGTCCATGTCCATGATTTCAATTGGATTGTTTATCTCAGAATCTTGTGATGTCCGTGATGGAATCTTGATATTACCTGGTTCTGGACATAAATAAATGTTTGATTCCTCAACTGTATTGCATTGAATATTACTTCCAAGTCATAGAATACAACACTTTGATTTGCTGCTGTAAAGTTGGAGCTGCAGAGTTATCCTAAGTATTGAACATTCTCAAACTGCTTGTCCTTAAAGCATCTAGGAATGTCTGGCTTAATTATCATGCAAGAAATGTCATTAATTTATGAAGCATAATCACAATTTATGAGGTGAAAGGACAGTGCATCTGGTACTTAACATTCAGTCTGACACTCATTAAGGACTCATTATAAGATTGTTAAGACGGTTCAACTGAGCTTGCAGAAATACGAGGTGAAAAAGAATAATCAATGGGTCAGTGAATACTCAATATACACTGCTGCAGATTAACAAATGAGGCATAGACAGTACTCTTCCATCTAACTACTGTTTATGCTTCTCTCTTTAACACTATACTGAATATATAGTAGTAGTTTGTTACGTCCGTCGTTGAATGAATGAGACCAAAGTGCAGCGTGGAAAGTGTTCATGATATTTAATAATGAACACTGACAAAACAACAAAAATCAAACAAACGTAAAGTTCTGCAGGGCTAGACAGCAACTGTGCAAAAACAAGATCGCACAAACTCAGGTGGAAAACAGGCTGCCTAAGTATGATCCCCAATCAGAGACAACGATAGACAGCTGCCTCTGATTGGGAACCATACCCGGCCAACAAAGAAATAGAACACCTAGATTTCCCACCCAAATCACACCCTGACCTAACCAAAAAGAGAAATAAAAAGGCTCTCTAAGGTCAGGGCGTGACATAGTTGTAGTAGTAGTAGTAGGTTTCATTAGTTTCTTGCAGTCATAGTGTGAATTGTAAAGCAATTTACAATCATAACATCAATCATATGTTATTAGCAAATAGTAAAATCCTAAACTAGCAACACACTTAATATAATACAATGGTAGAATATGCAATATATACAAAGCAACAATACTAAAACAACACGGTTTGGGGTGGCAGCTTTAGAAAATACATCTTTAGTGTTCTGAAGAAGGCATTTCTAAGGCCCCTGGGCTATATGGTGTGTGTATTAATCAGTTTAGTGAAGTATGGATTGAGAGAGATCTGATAGTGGCCTGTGCGTGTCATGGAAGTGTTCAGTTTGTGGCTGTTGCGGTTGCCCATCCAGTAATCTGCTGTCTGGTTGGGTGGAGCAAGCCTGCAAACTGGGAGTTCTGCAAGGATTTAGCAAATGTCAGGAAGATCTGCTCCTGTCTGCTCTCCAAAGACATGATTCAAAAGGTTTTGAAGGCTTCCTGGTGTCTGGTGTACGACCCGCCCAGAATTATTCTGCAGGCTCTCTTCTGGACACGCTCCAGCTGAGCAGTCAGGGTTTGAGTGAGGCCAGGGTTCCAGGGACAGGATACTCCAGAGCTGGTCTTACGTAGCCAATGTAGATGCACAGTAGGCCCGCTCTAATTACAGAGAAGTGCTAAATGCGCTTGAAGAGGAACAGCTTCATGCTGGTGCTTGTGGTCATGGTGTCAACCTGGATGCTCCAGCGCAGATCCTGCTGGACAGTAAGACCCAGCACCCTGACCTTTGATGTCTCTGACAAGGGGACACCGTTGATGAAGAGGGGTGGTGCAGGGGTGGATTTTTAGAGAAGGTGACATACATCACAAAACATTTATTGTCATTGAGGAGCATGTCATTGGTAGCGGTCAAGGTGCTCAGTTCATCCACTTGCTTCTGCATTGATGATGGTTGTTGCAGTTTCCTGGTTTCAAGCAGATTCATGTCATCGGCATATGTCCACACAGGGTTGGCAGCTTCATGTGCAGCATCAATGATGAGCGCAAGGAAAAGGACAGGGCCAAGTAAGGTCCATGGGTCACCGCATATGTGAGGGACTCCCATTCAGATACGGCACCACAATAGCACACCCGTTGTCTCCTGTCAAAGATAAAGTAAAAAATCCATGGGACTATTTCAGGCCTCACCCCCATTGACAGTATATTGTTGATGACACAAGTATGTAACCCTGCCAAATGCTTTGCTGAAATCTGTGGCTACCAATGAGCAGACTGAGCTTTGGGGAGACTGTCAACAAGCTTAAAAAGGGCATGGGTGGTGGCAGACTTCGAAAATGCCTGGGGTCAAAAGAGATGTCCTTGAGAATCGACTGGAGAGTAAAGTCTTCAGCAAATCTTTTTATACAAATACTCAAAATGTTAACCTTGCAAATATTTATGATTTGAAGGACTAAATGCATGACCTGGGTTGGATTGACAGGTTAATCTTGCATTGATAGGGGCCTTTATGCTACAAATCTCTGTCATGCCCATCAAGTCTTACTGTAACGCTTACACTTCCCATCCCACCACACTCCTACTGGGGGGAGACTATACGGAGACTGCGAAAATATAAAACTGACCCTTTATCTTAACCCTAACCTTAACCAAACCCTTAAATCTGACCCTGACCTTTACCCTTACCCTAACCCTAACCTTAACCTAATTTGAACAAATTCTAAATGAAACATCTGTTTGCAGGCCAGGAGTTTCCGTATAGCCTTTTCACTCTTACTGTACGATTCTATTTCCTGTTAATAAGAGCTGACCAATCCTTCTGCTCGTGGGCTACTAGTCTCCCTCTATCTTTTCAGATCGAACAGCTATGATGTATTTTATGTGTTCCATCTCAGGACACAGAGACACATAAGCACATCTGGGGGTTTTCCATTGCAGATGCAGATGCTCTGAAAACTGTGCTATGAACCATATAGAAAAGTGAATCTGCAGGAATGTGAATCCGTGGTATGAGTCCTCTGGTTAAATGGGAGTCATGTCCCAACTTTATGGCTTCTGGGATCTGGGAGAAGGGGTTTATGGTGACGGGTGATGATAGGTTTTGCTGTTCGCCACAAAGGATGATGCTATATTGGGTGTCTAAGCCAGGCAGCCGTCATCTTATTTCCCCGTGGAGGGTTTTAGTTCAGAGCACATTTGTCTTTTAAATGTTTCCCATTGTCCACTCAAAATGAGCACATGCTTGTGTTAATGCAATGAAACTGCCTTCATCTGTTGTGAGTCCCAGTGGCCAAGCCCCTGGCTGGCAGACCTCTGATAAACCTCTAATGGCCTTTGAGGGTGTGAGTGCCAATCGCAGGGGAGCACCTGCCACCACATGCATATTAGTAAAAATGTTGCCTGTGTTTGCTTTGGCAGATTAGCCTGGTGCCATCAGTGTTGTCAGGGACTATCACCTGTTCACCGACTGTGACGGGGAGCGATACCTCCACCGATGCTCTCCCTGATTATTATTCACCGTTCAGTAATGGCAGAAACACATTCTGAGTGGGGGAGAGCAGAGGAGGAGGTATTGCAATTTTCCAGAAAATATAAAGTGTAGGGGGTAGGAGGGCGGAGGACAACAAGGGTAGAACACAGTCATGTGTGACCACTCCATCAGGAGATATTTGACCATCTGTTAGAGGCCAACAGTATGGTAATCAGGGTTGTTAAATTATGGAGAGTAGAGAGGTGCTGGACACCAAAGAAAAAAGAGTAAAGAATAACTCTGCTGCCCATGTTTGTCTACATTCATTAGGTCTCTAGGATACAGTATAGGTCTCTAGGATACAGTCTAGATCTCTAGGATACAGTCTAGGTCTCTAGTACACAGTATAGGTCTCTAACATACAGCCAAGGCCTCTAGAATACAGTTTTGATCTCTAGGGTACAGTCTAGATCTCTAGGATACAGCGTAGGTCTCGAGGATACAGTATAGGTCTCTAGAATACAGTTTAGATCTCTAGGAAACAGTCTAGTTCTCTAGGATACAGTCTAGATCTATAGGAAACAGTCTAGATCTCTAGGATACAGTATAGGTCTCTAGGATACAGCCTAGGTCTCTAGGATACAGTCTAGTTCTCTAGGATACACCCTAGGTCTCTAGGATACAGCCTAGATCTCTAGGATACAGGTTACAGCCTAGATCTCTAGGATACAGCCTAGGTCTCTATGATACAGTCTAGTTCTCAAGGATACAGCCTAGGTCTCTAGGATATAGCCTAGATCTCTAGGATTCAGGTTACAACCTAGATCTCTAGGATAAAGCCTAGTTCTCTAAGATACAGCCTAGATCTCTAGGATACCCTTACGAAAAGTAATTCAAATCAAATCAAACTGTATTTGTCACATGCGCCGAATACAACAAGTGTAGAATTTACTGTAAAATGCTTACTTACAAGCCCTTAACCAGCAGTTCAAGAAGAGTTAAAAAAAATAATAATAATAATAAACTAAAGTAAAAAATTAAATCTAACCTAACCCTAAAAAGTAACACAATAACAAAACAATAACAAGGCCAGTTGAGGTTATTTGAGGTAATTTGCACATGCAGTCAGAGTGCAGTATAACTGCAGTACACTGTAATATATATGTTGTAGGAGTGCAGTATACATGTAGTACGCTGCAAATACTGTGTCCAAAGTAACACCGTTTTTATTGATTCTACAATTACTGCGTCCAATACCACAGTAGCAGTTACTGTACCCTTTATTGCAGATTCAAAAGGGCAATCTTTTTTTGTAAGGGTACAGTCTAGGTCTCTAGGGTACAGTCTAGGTCTCTAGGGTACAGTCTAGGTCTCTATGGTAAAGTCTAGGTCTCTTGGATACAGTCTAGGTCTCTAGGATATGGTCTGGATCTCTAGGATACAGTCTAGGTCTCTAAGATACAGTCTAGGTCTCTTGGATACAGTCTAGGTCTCTAGGATATGGTCTGGATCTCTAGGATACAGTCTAGGTCTCTAAGATACAGTCTAGGTCTCTAGGATACAGTCTAGGTCTCTAGGATACAGCCTAGATCTCTAGGATACAGTCAAGTCTCTAGGATACAGTCTACGTCTCTAGGATACAGTCTGGATCTCTAGGATACAGTCTGGATCTCTAGGATACAGTCTACGTCTCTAGGATACAGTCTGGATCTCTAGGATACAGTCTAGGTCTCTAGGATATAGCCTAGATCTCTAGGATACAGTCTAGGTCTCTAGGATACGGTCTGGATCTCTATGATACAGTCTGGATCTCTAGGATACAGTCTAGGTCTCTAGGATACGGTCTGGATCTCTAGGATACAGTCTAGGTCTCTAGGATATAGCCTAGATCTCTAGGATACAGTCTAGGTCTCTAGGATACGGTCTGGATCTCTGGGATACAGTCTGGATCTCTAGGATATAGCCTAGATCTCTAGGGTACAGTCTAGGTCTCTAGGGTACAGTCTAGGTCTCTAGGATACGGTCTAGGTCTCTAGGGTACAGTCTAGGTCTCTCGGATACGGTCTGGATCTCTAGGATACAGTCTAGATCTCTAGGATACATTCTAGGTCTCTAGGGTACAGTCTAGGTCTCTAGGATACAGCCTAGAGATACTAGCATGAGCATCTGAAATTTGGGTACTTTGTATCGCCTGAGGCTACTGTATTTCTCTTTGCATATTTAGCCTGATGGATAAAAACAATACATGTGAGACAAAAATGTCTACGAAGCACGTTCTCTGCTTTGGGAGAATAGATTTCCCGCACTGGCTGAACTAGCTATCAACATATGCAGCATATGCAGCTATGTAAAACATTTAAGTAAAAAATACTTTAAAGTACTCCTGAAGTAGTTTTTTTTTGGTATCTGTACTTTACTTTGCTAATTTTATTTTTGCCAACTTTGACTTTTACTTCACTACGTTCCTAAACAAAATAATGTAATTATCATACATCTTCCCTGACACCCAAAAGTACTAATTACATTTGGACTGGAAAATTGTCCAATTCACACACTCATCAAGAGAACATCCCTGGTCATCCCTACAGCCTCGGATCTGGCAGACTCACTAATCACAAATGCTTTGTTTGTAAATTATGTCTGTTGGAGTGTGTCCCTGGCCATCTGTAAATAAATAAAAAAATATAGAAAATTGTGCCGTTTGGTTTGCTTAATATAAGGAATTACTTAAGTTACTTAAGTTATTTTGATACTTAGGTATATTTTAGCAATTCAATTTACTTTTGATACTTAAGTATATTTAAAACCAAATAGTTTTACTCAAGTCGTATTTTACTGCGTGACCTTCACTTTTACTTGAGTCATTTCTTTTGAGGTATCTTTACTCTTACTCAATTTAATACTTTTTCCACCACTGGTCATATGGTCATTTGATAAACCCAAAGCCTTACAATGGGCAGTCTGAGTTAGCTGTGTGTGTCTGTTTACCTTCACACCATAAGCCTTCTCTGTATTAGTGGCAGTGATCCAGCTGGTGGACCCTTTGGCAAATAGTTCCAGCTATAGAGCTCACCACAATGTCAGCTTTTGTTTCTATACGGAGGCTCTGGAAAACCAAACCAATCAGAGCAAAGAACAAAGAACGTGTCCATCACCTGTAGAAAGGGTCTTCGTGACAGAGGTGATCAATATAATACAAACTGCAGCGAGGCAGGGCTTCAGATCATGTCTCTTCTTGACAAATGGGCCTGGCTTTGTGAAACTGATGGTGGTGAAAACAAATACTCTATCTTCTGCCTCCAGCCAGCAATTGTAGAAGAAAGTGACATTGTTTGAAACGAGGGGAGACAAAACAAAAGAACAAAAGATGAATGTGTTATTTTATTGTTGGAGAATGGTACTGTTTTGTATGCATGCTCACATGTGACCTCACAGCTAAAAATAACACACACAAAAGATGGGTTGAAAATACTGTAATACTGCCAAGCTTAAAAAGTACACCACGGTCATTACAGATAATGACAGCTTGTGAAGGCTACTGTATTCTTTTGAAATTGAAGCTCACGGTGCATTCCCTAGAGACATAAAGGTCAATTTATCAAATTGATACACAAAAATAAATAACCTAATTTTGCTATCTAAGGGATTATAGCTCTGAGTCATGTTGATGCAGGACGCAGTCTCTGTTCTGTTTGCAGATAGAAACCCTATGTGTGTGTGTGTGTGTGTGTGTGTGTGTGTGTGTGTGTGTGTGTGTGTGTGTGTGTGTGTGTGTGTGTGTGTGTGTGTGTGTGTGTGTGTGTGGCCTCTGAGGGAGTGCTCCAGCTTGTTCATCCCCCTGAAAGTAGTGAGATGAGCCCAAAAGGCCTGTCAGTGTGACTGCATGGCTATGGGCCATCTAATTTCCCTTCCCCACTCCAATCTGCCTGGGTGCTTTGTGGCGGTGACACGTGGATCGGTCACATGAAGAGAAGCATTATCCCTGTTGTCACTCAGGTGGATTGACTCACACAGGGACACCAGAACAGAGTGATTGAATCAAGGCAAAATACATTACCCTGGCCTAACAGGCATGTTGACAGAGAAACACATGGTTTCAGGTAGCAGAAACATGTGACAACAACCTAATAAGATGCACTCAGAGTCCACCTGGACTTCTCTATGATAGAATTAGCACTGTGAAATCTGTGCTAATGTGTGATGTGTGATGCCCTGTTTATTCATCAGCATCATAAGACAATCTACCTATCCTGAACGATCTACCCTGAACGACTTACCCTGAATGGTAATTGTGTTCAAGAACTTTACTCTTTACTCTCATGTCCCCTGTTCACATATTATCCACTTTAAATGAACTTGTTAACTGGAGCGATCAGTGTCAACCTATTATTAAAATGTTGTAAAACCAATAATGTAAATGATCACAAAAGCAAGGATACATTGCACCAATATAACATCATATATTGGGCAGCCATCCAACCTGCAAAACATTTCGATATGACAGTTCTGAAGTTATCCGTGATCAACTTGTTTAGGATCATAACTGCGACAACTGCTTAGCTTGAGGGACATAGCATAACAACCCCTCTCTTTCAATCCCCCACTTCTTAATGGTATGTTAATGACTGTATAACATGGTTCATGGAGTAAATCAGTAACTGTAATTATAGAAGTAGGCAGGGGTGTCAGAAAACAGTCATACGTCTGACTATGGAATGCTGAGTCATCTTTTCACATTGAATCACTATGGGCATGGTAAACCTATCCTTGACAGTTACTATATAGATAGAAACAATTAGATCCAGATATAACAATACATTGACTGGTAATATCAGTCATACTATAAAAAGCTACTGTTAAATTAATTAAGGGAAACATTTGGGGAAAGAGAGGAAATATGTCTCAAGGGTAAAGTTCAGTTCGTGACTGTGTGTGAGAGAGAGAGACCCAGGCTAGCACATTGATACTTATTATCGGTGGTGAGAAGGTGAGCATGTGAAAGCTGATCATCTTGACCACAATGACTACATAATACAGTCTGTCAGCCTTTCAGGATTGAAACGGTCCTACACTGGTGTTTCAATAACAGGATTTGGCAAAAGGCATTTCAACAGATATTAAAAACATATTGGGATTAGCCCTGGGTGATGGGCTGATATTTTTTATAAACAAAGTACTGGAATTGTATCTGGTTTTATTTGTTGAAAGACATATTGACATAGTACAAAAATGTATAACACCAATGGTATTCACTAAATTGATGGTTTATTCACTGAACAACAATATAAACGCAGCAGGTAAAGTGTTGGTTCCATGTTTCATGAGCTGAAATAAAAGATCCCAAAAATGTCTGTACATATGAACAGAAAGCATATTTCTGTCAAATTCTGTGCACAAATTGGTTTACATCCCTGTTAGTGAGCATTTCTCCTTTGCGAAGATAATCCATCCATCTGACAGGTGTGGGATATCAACAAGCTGATTAAACAGCATGATCATTACACAAGTGCATCTTGTGCTGGCAACAATAAAAGGCCACTCTAAAATGTGCAGTTTTGTCACACAACACAATGCTACAGATGTCTCAAGTTTTGAGGGAGGTTGCAATTGGCATGCTGACTGCAGAAATGTCCACCACAGATGTTGCCAGAAAATGTAATGTTAATTTCTCTACCATTAGCCACCTCCAACGTCATTTTAGAGAATTTGGCAGGACGTCCAACCGTCCTCACAACTGCAGACCACGTGTATGGCGTCGTGTGGGCAAGCGGTTTGCTGATGTCGTTGTTGTGAACAGAGTGCCCTATGGTGGCAGTGGGGTTATGGTATGGGCAGGCATAAGCTACGGACAATGAACACAATTGCATTTTATCAATGGCAATTTGAATGCACAGAGATACCGTGATATGATCCTGAGGCCCATTGTCATGGCATTCATCTGCTGTCATCACCATGATTCAGCATGAAGATACACAGCTCCATGTTGCAAGGATCTGTACACAATTCCTGGAAGCTGAAAATGTCCCAGATCTTCCATGGCCTGCATACTCACCAGACATGTGACCAATTGAGCATGTTTGTGATGCTCTGGATCACACAGCGTGTTCCAGATCCCGACCAATATCTAGAAAATTCCCACAGCCATTGAAGAGGAGTGGGACAACATTCCACAGGACACAATCAACAGCATGTTCAGCTATATGCGAAGGAGATGTGTCGCACTGCTTGAGGCAAATGGTGGTCACATATGAACTGTAATTGTTGCATGTTGCGTTTATATTTTTGTTCAGTATATGTAGGATAATATTTTACAACTTTGTAGTTTTTTATTTTCAAATCATCTTATTAGATTTTTTAAATATATTTTACATGTGATAAGACCTTCACAGAGGGCCAGAGATAATTATAGACACCTGTGAAAATCATTCCTAAAAAGGCCACTAAAATGCCATATTCCTTGAAAGTTACCAAAATTCTGGTAATTTAGTGGTTAACTTAGAAAGTTTCCAGTAATATACCCTCCCTTTGCAACCCTAACTATATGTATCTTGTAAATAAGGCGATACTGGAATGTGCTTTAAAAACATAATTGAAAACGGTAGTGTTTAATTCCAAGCTCAGAGGACACCCGGTTCACCCATCTGGTTAATAGAAAAAAGTATTTTATTTTCTAGCTGGCTGCTTCATTCTTACAAAAACATAAAGGAGGGGATTATTGGAATAATGCATGACTGTAGCAAAGAGGAGGATGGGTTAGTTAAGGCGTTCTTCTTCTGGGAGTTCACATGGATTGTAACCAGACGTTTTCTCCTGTTATTTTGGGCCATGGCTGACAGCGTAAAACAAGTCTGACAGTAAAATCACTGTTACCTTGCATGGCTGGTAGCCTGGACGTGAACTGGAGTGATATTCAGTTTGTATTCCAGGCTAACTGGACCCCTACTAGTGTGACCTCTGAGGTAACTGTCTCCCAGGCAGTGATAATGTGCTTCCTGAGGAGCATTCTGTCCCTGACACCTCAAGCCTCCCAAACTAATTGAACAAGCACAGCCTTTTGTGGGCCTAAACAAAGTAATGATGAATATTGTCTGGAGGGAAATGTGATTATATACGCCCCCCTTTACAGGCTATCGACGTGATGTAATGACAACAAACTTTCCATTAAACAATACAGCTGTCTGCAACTGTGATACAGGAATACATGGGGAAGGTTAAGGATAATGTTCATCTGTGAACTAATACTTAGGAGTTCAGAACTTCACTCAAGTAGTTGTTGTTAGAATGGTAATGTTCTTACTGGTCCGCCAGGTAATGATTCCTCTGCAAGTGTATGATGACATGGATGTTCCAAAAGCATTTTGAGAACATTTCACCCAAACTTCTGCCATCACACTATTGTTGGAACATTATCTTGCTGTTGCACAAAACATGGAGGCATATACCAAATCTGTTCCATGGCTCCAGACCCAGCCTGTCTTGCCATGTGTTCTCCTATGAGAAAACAGTTAAGCTGAAGTGGCTGGAACACCCTGCATTATTCTCAAGTATTCCTGATTGCTCAGAACATAAACTCAACCAACCATCACTTTAGCTTTGGGTTTCTCCCGAGCAGAGACAAACACGATAATGTTGTTTGAAAAAGAGGGTACTCAACTGTCTTAAAAAGAGGGATTTTTATTTATCATTAAAATGACTTCAGCTTATGTATTTTGAAATACATTTCAGAATAAAATAGCTTAAAAACATAGAGTATTGCTATTTGACCTGTTCTATGCCCAAATATGCCAAATACATGATTCAACTCACTGTCGCTTGTGATCTACAGCCGTTTTTGTATTGTAGTATATTTCGTCTTTTGACACATGGGGTTACTGTTTTCTTTTTACACATTTCGTGAAGTGCTACTTCAGTCATTCAATCACAAATATCCAGTAGACCTACTCGATCCATTACACAAGTGCTCATGTCTACAGCTGGAAAGCATTCACTATCTGTGCCTAATCATAATGACAAATGTTCAAATATTCTGTGCATAATAGAAGGATATGTAAATATATGTAAATGTGTTTCAATAGAATAAGACGTAAGTGATATGAGGATAAGTATCCCATTGATCTATAATGTGACCAGTCCAATGCATTGATGAGATTTCAGAATTTGCAAATAATGCAATAATACATAAACACTTTAATTAATCTAGCTTGTTTTATTACAAAATGACTTTACTTTTCATGTATTCATAGCTGCAACAATGGAACTAAATGAATCAAAATTGTTTCACAGATTTTTCACTGTCTTATCAAAACAATATCTGCAGGCTAGAATAATATCACTGCTCCTATATCTGTCTCTGAGATATGGCATTTTCACAGCTCCATCTGAAAGTGTGTATCAACAAGGGCATAAAAGCACTCCGGAAGGCCTATAAATTAGACACTTTGCTTTTAATATCCTTTTAAAAACATTGCAGAACTGAAAATGCACTTTCTGCAGAACTGAAAATGCACTTTCTGCTGAAGAGTGCTGAAAAATGTGTCCACTTAATCTATTCAGTGTTTGTTAATGCTCTAAAATTATTACAAACAAGGAATATTAACAACAGTTGTTAGATTTCATAATACACAAAAACTATGAAAAAAAATATTTAATACACAGTTTATGTCTGAAAGCATCCTCTTAAAAGGTTGTTTTCCGGAAATCGAATTAGCATAATAAAAAAATCCCCATAGAAATCTGTCAGTTTAAAATAGAGATATATATTTTTTTCATTATATTTTTTATTTTATTCTGCCTGCGGCTATGGAACACTGACCTGTTCACCGGACGTGCTACCTGTCCCAGACCTGCTGTTTACAACTCTCTAGAGACAGCAGGAGTGGTAGAGATACTCTGAATGATTGGCTATGAAAAGCCAAATGACATTTACTCCTGAGGTGCTGACCAGTTGCACCCCCGACAACCACTGTGATTATTATTATTTGATCCTGCTGGTCATCTATGAACATTTGAACATCTTGGCCATGTTCTGCTATAATCTCCACCCGGCACAGCCAGAAGAGGACTGGCCACCGCTCATAGCCTGATCCTCTGTAGGTTTCTTCCTAGGTTCTGGACTTTCTAGGGAGTTTTTCCTAGCCACCGTGCTTCTACACCTGCATTGCTTGCTGTTTGGGGTTTTAGGCTGGATTTCTGTACAACATTAAAGAAGGGCTTTATAAATAAATTTGATTGATTAAATTAGATTTTTATTATTGGCTGCGTCTCAATCCACCACATCCGCCTACAATACATTTGAAGTCGGAAGTTTACATACACTTAGGTTGCAGTAATTAAAACTCGTTTTTCAACCACTCCACAAATGTCTTGTTAACAAACTATAGTTTTGGCAAGTCGGTTAGGACATCTACTTTGCGCATGACACAAGTAATTTTTCCAAAAATTGTTTACAGACAGATTATTTCACTTATAATTCACTGTATCATCATTCCAGTGGGTCAGAAGTTTACATACACTAAGTTGACTGTGCCTTAAACCTCTCTTGGGTACGTGAGACGTTAGCATCCCACCTCTTCAACAGCCAGTGAAACTGCTGGGCGCCAAATTCAAATACAGAAATACTCATTATAAAAATTCAGAAAACAAAACATATTTTATATAGGTTTAAAGATGAACTTCTTGTGAATCCAACCACGGTGTCAGATTTAAAAAATACTTTACGGCGAAAGCATACCTTACGATTATTTGAGAACATAGCCCACTAGACAAATCATTACAAACAGTAACCAGCCAAGTAGAACAGTTACACAAGTCAGAAATAGAGATAAAATTAATCCCTTACCTTTGATGATCTTCATATGGTTGCACTCAGCAGACATTCATTTACTCAATGAATGTTACTTTTGTTCGATAAAGTCTCTTTATATCCAAAAACCTCTGTTTGTTCGCGCGTTTTATTCAGTAATCCACAGGCTCAAACGCAGTCAAAACAGGAAGACAAATTAATCCAAATTGTATCCGTAAAGTTCATAGAAACATGTCAAACGATGTTTATATTCAATCCTCAGGTTGTTTTTAGCCTAAATAATCGATAACATTTCAACCGGACAATAACGTTGTCAATTTAAAAGGTAAACAAGAAACACACTATCTCGGTCTCGCGCATGAAAAAGCTCTGTGACACTTTAGGGTCCACTCATTCAGACTGCTCTTACTTCCTCATTTTTCAGAATACAAGCTTGAAACAATTTCTAAAGACTGTTGACATCTAGTGGAAGGCATAGAAACTACAATTTGAGTCCTAAATCAATGGATACTGTAATGGCATTGAATAGAAAACTACAAAACCCCAAAAAAACTACTTCCTGAATGGATTTTTCTCAGGTTTTCGCCTGCCAAATCAGTTCTGTTCCCTTGACTTTTTCACATTTTGTTACGTTTCAGCCTTATTCTCAAATGTATTAAAACACCAGCAAAAAAAATCATCAATCTACACACAATACCCCATAATGACAAGGCAAAAAAATGTTTTTTAGGAATTTTGTGTCACGTTTCTGACCTTATTTCCTTTGTTTTGTCTTTATTTAGTTGGTCAGGGCGTGAGTTGGGGTGGGCAGTCTATGTTGGTATTTCTATGTTTTCTATTTCTCTGTTTGGCCTGATATGGTTCTCAATCAGAGGCAGATGTTTTGTGTTGTCTCTGATTGGGAACCATATTTAGGTAGCCTGTTTTGTGTTGGGTTTGTGGGTGGGTGGTTGTTTTCAGTCTTTGTGTGTCTGCACCCGATAGAACTGTTTCGGTTGTCACTTTTGTTGTTTTGTATTTTGAGTGTTCACCTTTATTAAAGTAAGATGAACAATTACCACGCTGCGCATTGGTCCTCCGATCCTTCTAACTTATCCTCCTCAGACGAGGAAGACGACAGCCGTTACATTTTGCAAATGTATTATACATTTTTTTTAAATGAAATATGACATATACATAAGTATTCAGACACTTTAGTCAGTACTTTGTTGAAGCACCTTTGGCAGCGATTACAGCCTTGAGTCTTGGGTAGGATGTTACAAGCTTGGCACACCGGTATTTGGGGAGTTTCTCCCATTATTCTCTGCAGATCCTCTCAAGCTCTGTCAAGTTGGATGGGATCTCTCCAGAGATGTTAGATCAGGTTCAAGTCCGGGCTCTGGGGGGCCACTCAGTTAGGATCATCACTTTATTTTAAGAATGTGAAATGTCAGAATAATAGTAGAGAGAATGATTAATTTCAGCTTGAATTTCTTTCATCACATTCCCAGTGGGTCAGAAGTTTACATACAATCAATTAGTATTTGGTAAAATTGCCTTTAAATTGTTTAACTTTGGGTCAAACGCTTTAGGTAGCCTTCCACAAGCTTCCCACAATAAGTTGGGTGAATGTTGGCCCATTCCTACTGACAGAGCTGGTGTAACTGAGTCAGGTTTGTAGGCCTCCTTGCTCGCACATACTTTTTCAGTTCTGCCCACAAAAGTCAGGGCTTTGTGATGGCCACTCCAATACCTTGACTTTGTTGTCCTTAAGCCATTTTGCCACAACTTTGAAAGTATGCTTGGGGTCATTGTCCATTTAAGGGACCCATTTGCAACCAAGCTTTAACTTCCTGACTGATGTCTTGAGATGTTGCTTCAATATATCCACATCATTTTCATGCCTCATGATGCCATCTGTTTTGTGAAGTGCACCAGTCCCTCCTGCAGCAAAGCACCCCCACAACATGATGCTGCCACCCCCGTGCTTCACGGTGGGATGGTGTTCTTCAGCTTGCAAGCCTCCCCCTTTTTCCTCCTAACATAACGATGGTCATTATTGCCAAACAGTTTTATTTTTGTTTCATCAGACCAAAGTACGATCTTTGTCCCCATGTGCAGTTGCAAACTGTAGTCTGGCTTTTTTACGGTGGTTTTGGAGCAGTGGCTTCTTCCTTGCTGAGCGGCCTTTCAGGTTATGTCGATATAGAACTCGTTTTACTGTGGATATAGATACTTTTGTACCTGTTTCCTCCAGCATCTTCACAAGGTATTTTTCTGTTGTTCTGGGATTGATTTGCACTTTTCGCACCTAAGTACGTTCATCTCTAGGAGACAGAACGCCTCTCCTTCCTGAGTGGTATGACAGCTGCGTTGTCCCATGGTGTTTGTACTTGCGTACTATTCTTTATACAGATGAACGTGGTACCTTCAGGCATTTGGAAATTGCTCCCAAGGATGAACCAGACTTGTGGAGGTCTACAATTTTTTTTCTGAGGTCTTGACTGAATTATTTTCCTTTTCCCATGATGTCAAGCAAAGAGGCACTGAGTTTGAAGGTAGGCCTTCAAATACATCCACAAGTACACCTCCAATTGACTCAAATTATGTCAGTTAGCCTATCAGAAGCTTCTAAAGCCATAACATAATTTTCTGGAATTTTCCAAGCTGTTTAAAGTCACAGTAAACTTAGTGTATGTAAACTTCTGACACACTGGGTTTGTGATACAGTGAATTATAAGTGAAATAATCTGTCTGTAAACAATTGTTGGAAAATGTACTTGTGTCATGCACACAGTAGATGTCCCAACTGACTTGCCAAAACTATAGTTTGTTAACAAGAAATTAGTGGAGTGGTTGAAAAACATGACTCCAACCTTTTAATGACTCCAACCTAAGTGTATGTAAACTTCCGACTTCAAATTTAACCGAGCAGTTGACTGCTTTTTCTTCAATCTGCAGTCAAACTAATCCCAAAGCATCTCAATTGGGTTGAGGTCGGGTGATTGTCGAATCCAGGTAATCTCTTGCAGCACTCCATCACTCTCCTTCTTGGTCAAATAGCCCTTACACAGCCTGGAGGTGTGTTGGGTCATTTTCCTGTTGAAAACAAATGATAGTCCTACTAAGCACAAAGATGGCGTATCGCTGCAGAATGCTGTGGTAGCCATATTGTTTAAGTGTGCCTTGAATTCTAAGTAAATCATAGACAGTGTCACCAGCGAAGCACTCCAACACCATCACACCTCCAAGCTTCATGGTGGGAACCACACATGCAGAGATCATCCGTTCACCTACTCTGCGTCTCACAAAGAAACGGAGGTTGGAACCAAAAATCTCAAATTTGGACTTGTCAGACAAAATGTCAGATTTCCACCAGTTGTATGTCAATTGTTCATGTTTCTTGGCTCAAGCAAGTCTCTTCTTCTCATTTGTGTCCTTTAGTAGTGGTTTCATTGCAGCAATTCGACCATGAAGGCCTGATTCACGCAGTCTCCTCTGAACAGTTGATGTTGAGATGTGTCGGTTACTTGAACTCTGTGAAGCATTTATTTGGGCTGCAATTTCTGAGGCTGCTAACTCTAATGAACTTTTCCTCTACAGCAGAGGTAACTCTGGGTCTTCCTTTCCTGTGGCGGTCCTCATGAGAGCCAGTTTCATCATAGTGCTTGATGGTTGCTTTGAAACTTTCAAAGTTCTTGACATATTCCGGATTTGATTGACCTTCATGTCTTAAGGTAATGATGTACTGTCATTTCTCTGCTTATTTGAGCTGTTCTTGTCATAATATGGACTTTGGTATATTTTTTGTATACCAACCCTACCTTAACACAACCGATTGTCTCAAACGCATTAACTTCTTATGGCTGCAGGGGCAGTATTGAGTAGCTTGGATGAAAGGTGCACAGAGGTGCCCATAGTAAAATGCCTGCTCCTCAGTCCCAGTTACTAATATATGCATATTATTATTAGTATTGGATAGAAAACACTCTGAAGTTTCTAAAACTGTTTGAATGATGTCTGTGAGTATAACAGAACTCATATGGCAGGCAAAAACCTGAGAAGAAATCCAAACAGGAAGTGGGAAATCTGAGGTTGGTCGATTTTCAACACAGACCCTATTGAATACACAGTGGGATATGGATCTGTTTGCATTTCCTACGGCTTCCACTAGATGTCAACAGTCTGTAGAACCTTGTCTGATGCCTCTACTGTGAAGTGGGGCCGAAGGTGACAGGAATTAGTCACGTCTACCATGACCTGACCATGCTCTGACCATGCGCGTTCACATGAGAGGGAGCTCTGTTCCATCGCACATCTTGAAGTCAATGGAATTCTCCGGTTGGAACGTTATTGAAGATTTATGTTAAAAAATTCTAAATATTAATTCAATACATCTTTTGACATGTTTCTACTGACTGTTACGGAACTTTTTGACATTTCGTCTGCTTTTAGTGAACGCACTTCCTGACTTTGGATTTGTTTACCAAACACGCTAACAAAAATAGCTATTTGGACATACAGTGGGGCAAAAAAGTATTTAGTCAGCCACCAATTGTGCAAGTTCTCCCACTTAAAAAGATGAGAGAGGCCTGTAATTTTCATCATAGGTACACTTCAACTATGACAGACAAAATGAGGAAAAAAAAATCCAGAAAATCACATTGTAGGATTTTTTATGAATTTATTTGCAAATTATGGTGGAAAATAAGTATTTGGTCACCTACAAACAAGCAAGATTTCTGGCTCTTACAGACCTGTAACTTCTTCTTTAAGAGGCTCCTCTGTCCTCCACTCGTTACCTGTATTAATGGCACCTGTTTGAACTTGTTATCAGTTTAAAAGACACCTGTCCACAACCTCAAACAGTCACACTCCAAACTCCACTATGGCCAAGACCAAAGAGCTGTCAAAGGACACCAGAAACAAAATTGTAGACCTGCACCAGGCTGGGAAGACTGAATCTGCAATAGGTAAGCAGCTTGGTTTGAAGAAATCAACTGTGGGAGCAATTATTAGGAAATGGAAGACATACAAGACCACTGATAATCTCCCTCGATCTGAGGCTCCATGCAAGATCTCACCCCGTGGGGTCAAAATGATCACAAGAACGGTGAGCAAAAATCCCAGAACCACACGGGGGGACCTAGTGAATGACCTGCAGAGAGCTGGGACCAAAGTAACAAAGCCTACCATCGGTAACACACTACGCCGCCAGGGACTCAAATCCTGCAGTGCCAGACGTGTCCCCCTGCTTAAGCCAGTACATGTCCAGGCCCGTCTGAAGTTTGCTAGAGAGCATTTGGATGATCCAGAAGAAAATTGGGAGAATGTCATATAGTCAGATGAAACCAAAATATAACTTTTTGGTAAAAACTCAACTCGTTGTGTTTGGAGGACAAAGAATGCTGAGTTGCATCCAAAGAACACCATACCTACTGTGAAGCATGGGGGTGGAAACATCATGCTTTGGGGCTGTTTTTCTGCAAAGGGACCAGGACGACTGATCCGTGTAAAGGAAAGAATGAATGGGGCCATGTATCGTGAGGTTTTGAGTGAAAACCTCCCTCCATCAGCAAGGGCATTGAAGATGAAACGTGGCTGGGTCTTTCAGCATGACAATCATCCCAAACACACCGCCCGGGCAACGAAGGAGTGGCTTCGTAAGAAGCATTTCAAGATCCTGGAGTGGCCTAGCCAGTCTCCAGATTTCAACCCCATAGAAAATCTTTGGAGGGAGTTGAAAGTCCGTGTTGCCCAGCAACAGCCCCAAAACATCACTGCTCTAGAGGAGATCTGCATGGAGGAATGGGCCAAAATACCAGCAACAGTGTGCGAAAACCTTGTGAAGACTTACAGAAAACGTTTGACCTCTGTCATTGCCAACAAAGGGTATATAACAAAGTATTGAGATAAACTTTTGTTATTGACCAAATACTTATTTTCCACCATAATTTGCAAATAAATTCATTAAAAATCCTACAATGTGATTTTCTGGATTTTTTTTCCTCATTTTGTCTGTCATAGTTGAAGTGTACGTACCTATGATGAAAATTACAGGCCTCTCTCATCTTTTTAAGTGGGAGAACTTGCACAATTGGTGGCTGACTAAATACTTTTTTGCCCCACTGTAAATGATGGACATTACCGAACAAAACAAACATTTCTTGTGGAAGTGGGAGTCCTGGGAGTGCATTCCGATGAAGATCAGCAAAGGTAAGTGAAGATTTATAATACTATTTATGAGTTTTGTTGACAGCACAATTTGGCGGGTAACTGTATGGCTTCCTTTTGTGGCTGAACGCTGTTCTCAGATTATTGAATATTGTGCTTTTGCTGTAAAGCTTTTTGAAATCTGACAAAGCGGTTGCATTAAGAACAAGTGTATCTTTAATTCTATGTAAAACATGTATCTTTCATCAAAGTTTATGATGAGTATTTATGTTATTTGACGTGGCTCTCTGCAAATTCTCCGGATATTTTGGAGGCATTTCTGAACATGGCGCCAATGTAAACTGAGGTTTTTGTATATAAATATGAACTTTATCGAACAAAACATATATGTATTGTGTAACATGAAGTCCTATGAGCGTCATCTGGTGAAGATCATCAAAGGTTAGTGATTCATTTCATCTCTATTTCTGCTTTTTGTGAATCCTGTCTTTGGCTGGAAAAATGGCTGTGTTTTTCTGTGATTTTGCGGTGACCTAACATAATCGTTTGTGGTGCTTTTGCTGTAAAGCCTATTTGAAATCGGACACGTTGGTGGGATTAACAACAAGATTACCTTTAAAATGGTATAAGATACATGTATGTTTGAGGAATTTTAATAATGAGATTTCTGTTGTTTGAATTTGGCACCCTGCACTTTCACTGGCTGTTGTCATATCATCCCGTTAACGGGATTGCAGCCATAAGAAGTTTTAAGAAGGAAATAAATTCCACAAATGTACTTTTAACAAGGCACACCTGTTAATTGAAATGCATTCCAGTGACTACCTCATGAAGCTGGTTGAGAGAATGCCAAAAGTGTGCACATTTGTTGTCATGACGTGGCCCTTTCTGGGTATAGATCTTGGCTTCCCCGTCTCGCTCACTCTCTACTACACCCAGGTTATGTTATCTCAGGCCATACATTCCTGGTGGTGACTCTCTTCCCCTGGTCATGCAGAGAGAGACACAAGGGAACAAGGGATTTCACTTGGCCAAACTCCTAAATCCACAAAATGGGAAAATGAAACAAAATGTCAATTTGTGAGAAGGTGGGAATGGTCCGTGAACGCTTAAGGGACAAGTATGACGAGTGTGTTTCATTTGGTGACCTCAGAGAGTACAGGAAACCCACATAACTATATCTCTGAGTGTGTACATTTTTCCGTTATGAGGTTTGCATCTAATTCTTGTATAAAATGAATGAGTAAAGATGAAACTATTTGTGGAATGATGTGATGTTAAACCTTTAATGTGAGAGAATTGTATTCCCTTTAAAGTTTAACTAAGTCATTGGCCCGCCCCCATGAGCACAGACATGATCAGGCGTCATAGAACTGCCTTTTCTACTGTTACGAATAAAATCCCCTCCTGAGGAAATCCTCTTCAGACCACGTATACCTCGGTGTAAGTCGAGGTGGCACAGGTTTGAGTACCAAGACTGAACAAACCCACAGCGTGAGCTGTGATTGCAAATAGATATTGAATTCCTAACCATACCACGTGGAACATTGGCTACACGGCTGGAAATGGTTACACACTGAGACTATCGATCCCTACAGAATAAGAGCAAATCTTAGATACAATTTACTAGTCTGCAGCTCGAAATTATATAAACCTGGGATGCGAATACCGACAATGAGTGTGCGTTCATGTGCAAAGGATTAGCATATCAATTAATTTAATTATCAACTGTGTGTAGTGATCCCTTTTGTCTTACACGCTCTCTCTCAGCCCACACCCACTTCTCTTTGTCCACCAAGCCGTCATATCGGCTTAGCCCACTAGGGAATATTCCCTATCATTTGTTAGTAACATATCTTTTGTTTGTTTATGCATTTCTGTGATTATTTAGTTAGTTAGTAAATAAATTATTAAGCCAATTGGTGTATGGATGATTTATAGTAAAGGCTGGGTTCGTGCAGATAACCAACAATTTACGACGTTTGTAATGAGACTGACGTGAGGTAAAGAATAATTAATTAATAGAAGACTCATTTATCAGATATTAAAATATCTGAAGTTATATTCGGAAAATTATAACTTTGTAATCTGAAGATTTTCCATGGTTCCTAGTTATTACATCTACATGATTAGTTTAATGATGCCAAAGACATGACACTGTCATCAAGGCAAAGGGTGGCTACTTTGAAGAATCTCAAATATAAAATATATTTTCAGTTGTTTAACACCTTTTTGGTTACTACAGGATTCCATATGTGTTATTTCATAGTTTTGATGTCTTCTACAATGTAGAAAATAGTAATTAAAAAAATTAAAAACCTGGAATGAGTAGGTGTGTCCAAACTTAGGACTGGTGTTCTATATACACATACACTGATGAAGATTGGCAAGACCCGCCAGAGAGCTTTTAGGAATTGGTGCTTTGGAAAAGGGTGTTGATATTGATGAGATTGGAAATATTGATCGGGCCATTAATTTCCCATGGTCCCTCATATAACTATAGTTGATTTCCACCCTGGCGTTCGTAAGGATCAGCACCAGGGCTGGATGGGCAGACCTCTCTCTTTCAGCTCAGTTGATCAATCCCCTGGCCTCCTCCACTTCCCTTGACCTGCCATGAGAAATGTATTAAGTGCTTGTTTGGGTCAATTTAATGTGCCGTGATAGCACATTCCCAGCATGCTGACTGGCCAACTAAACTCCTTACTTTACAATGCCCATTGAGCGAGCGAGTGCTGTTGAAAGGCCTGACGTCAGTCAGCAAGGGCAACAGGTACACAGGAAGTTAGGCACTACAGAGAAGACAGTTCATTGTTTTTTTTACCTTTATTATACTAGGCAAATCAGTTAAGAACAAATTCTTATTTTCAATGACAACCTAGGAACAGTGGGTTAACTGCCTTGTTCAGCGGCAGAACGACGGATTTTTACCTTGTCAGCTCGGGGATTCGATATTGCAACCTTTCGGTTACTATTCCAAAACTCTAACCACTAGGCTACCTGCCACCAAACTGGTTTACAAACACTAGAAATGTAGTGAGGAGATTATATGGATTTTATGCATAATTCACGCTATCTGTTGTTTACATTCTCCTTAGACTCTGAGATATTGGTCTTGCATTTTACCTTGCGTCACACATGGAGCATAGAATAGTTTTTAAATCAATCCTCTTAAGATATGTAAGTGGTTATATTCAAGGAGATCAATTATAAACAAGTGTAGGCATACTCAATTAACTTGGTTGTTTCATTGAGGAGGAGGAAGAGTAATGTTCATGCTGCAGCTTTGGTAGTGGGTGGGTGCTGATATTTGTCCTGTTTGACCCAACGCCTCCAACCTGTTTATGAGAGAGGGAGAGTGAGTGAGAGAGAGCTACACTGCTCAAAAAAATAAAGGGAACACTTAAACAACACAATGTAACTCCAAGTCAATCACACTTCTGTGAAATCAAACTGTCCACTTAGGAAGCAACACTGATTGACAATAAATTTCACATGCTGTTGTGCAAATGGAATAGACAAAAGGTGGAAATTATAGGCAATTAGCAGACACCCCCAATAAAGGAGTGGTTCTGCAGGTGGTTCCCACAGACCACTTCTCAGTTCCTATGCTTCCTGGCTGATGTTTTGGTCACTTTTGAATGCTGGCGGTGCTTTCACTCTAGTGGTAGCATGAGACGGAGTCTACAACCCACACAAGTGGCTCAGGTAGTGCAGCTCATCTAGGATGGCACATCAATGCGAGCTGTGGCAAGAAGGTTTGCTGTGTCTGTCAGCGTAGTGTCCAGAGCATGGAGGCGCTACCAGGAGACAGGCCAGTACATCAGGAGACGTGGAGGAGGCCGTAGGAGGGCAACAACCCAGCAACAAGTCTCTACAAAGCTTTTAAACAGACTCAAAATGGCTGTTATAGTCAGCTAGCGTGTACAAACTATGGAGAACTGATATACAGTACCAGCCAAAAGTTTGGACACACCTACTCATTCCAGTTTTTTTTTTTTTTATTAAAAACCTTTTTCTACATTGTAGAATAAATACAATGATTCCATATGTGTTATTTCATAGTTTTGATGTCTTCACTATTATTCTACAATAGAAAATAGTAGAAATAAAGAAAAAACCTGGAATGAGTAGATGTGTCCAAACTGTTTTATGTGGCTGCTATGAAACTGAAGTGAACTGTGTTTGTGTGTGATCAGGGGTGTATTCATTCAGCCGATTCTGATGAAAAATATTTATTAAATGGAAGCAAGCGGAACGAATCGGGGATAAAAATACCTGAATTTGTCCAATAGACACTCACATTTGCAGCTGTTGGACTAATGATTACACCCTAGATCAGCTAGATGCGGGCAAGAGTGTGCAAGGAGGCATTGAATGTGTCACTGTCTGTCACCTTGATTACTAAAAATTCTCTCGATCTGTGCACCTACGTTGTAAACTTTCATTCATAGGCTAGGTTGTAGCAACCTCATGATGGGTACAGGGAAAATTAGAGTATCATGTAGTAGACTAAACCTATCGATATTACATTGAGCTGGTTGAATGGAATATGAATGACAGTCATCCAACATGCTGTAATAGAAATAAGGCCATGCTTATAATTTTTTCTATTCGTCCTTCCTCATCTTAAACGGCACCGACCGCCCCTGACTGTTAGCCATTTCTAAACTCTAAATCATCAGTTAACGGTTCTGTTCTTCATTGCTCCAGGGTGGGAGTGTTGATGGTTTGACAGGATAAATATGTTTGTTTTGAATCATGTTGCACTTTTCAATTCCTGCCAGCTGTGCTAACATCTGTCTTGATCAGACATGATGAGTAAAAATATAAGTCTTGTAATAGCCCCTTCATGAAAATAATTAATTATCTTCGACATGTTAAACAAAGCAACACATACTGTACTGGAAGCCTCCTATTAGAGGACTGATATGGAGAAGGATTACTTTAAAGAGGGAAATGACATGTCATATATAATTTCCCTATTTTCCTTTGTATAATTTCTCTTGGAGAAGAGAGACTCATAAATCTCACTTTATCTTCGTGGTAAGAAGCCCTACATGTTTTACTCGGATCAGCAGTGTTGTGTGAGAGACCACCTAAAGTGAGACTTTTTCAAGACCAAGACCGGAGCAAATCGAGTCCGTGTCAAAACCAAGATCGTATGGGGTCCGAGACCAAGTCAAGACAGAGACCAGAAAAATGCGAGTCCAATTCAAGACCATGATTGTAATTTTGTCAAGTCTACACCACAAACACAAGAGTTGAAAATGTCCAGTATTTCTGTGTTCATATTTCAGAACAACATATGGATTCTTTAGACATTCAGAATGGTAAAAAAAATCCCTAATCACTAGGCATCACTACAGACACCCTTGTTGGAAACCAGGCTGTATCACAACCGGCTGTTATTTTTTAATTAAACCTTTATTTAACTAGGCAAGTCAGTTAAGAACAAATTCTTATTTACAATGTCAGCCTAAGAACAGTGGGTTAACTGCCATGTTCAGTGGCAGAACAACAGAACAATACCTTGTCAGCTCGGGGATTTGATCTAGCAACCTTCCAGTTTCTAGTCCAAAGCCCTAACCACCAGGCTACCTGCCACCCCAATTATTGGGAGTCCCAGAGGGCGGTGCATAATTGGTCCGGGTTTGGCCGGTGTAGGCCGTCACTGTAAATAAGAATTTGTTCTTAACTGACTAGTTAAATAAAGGTCAAATATATAAAACAAATAGGGCATGATGACTGAATTGTGCATTTACAAATAGCCTACTAACCAAGACTTCGGGTGGGCTGAGATTATTAAATATAAAAGCAATAAACCTCTCTCTTAAAGTTTCACTTATACAAAAGTTTTACATGAACCAAAAATGGTTCTCAAGTAGATTATTAAGAAAAGCTCATCCCTTGTTTAAAAATGTCTCATTTTTGAATAATTGAAACTGAAACCTTGTTCAAAGTATCTGTCTTTTTCAAACAAGCATTGCAGAGATAGTTACAATTTCATCCCCCTGAAAAGATAGAACAAATATTATGGTTGAACTCAAATGTGCTGGTTGATAAAATATCTGTATTTAAGAAAAATTTGTTTGAAAATTGTATTTTGTTTTTAAATGATATTGTAAATTGAAATGGTAGAGTTATGTCTTTTATGGAGCTATCGGAATTGTATGGGAAGGTCTGTTCAATCCAATGTTACAACCAATTGATTACAGCATTACCCCAAAAATAGAGGAAGCATGTGGCAGAGGGAGGGGGTAGGGAACTAGTCTGTCTGCCCAATTTAACGGATCAAAACTGGCAGAGGAACAAAAATAGCATAAATAGGAAACTATACCAGTTTCATTTGAGAACCACGATGTTAACAGCTGTGCCATACAGGTTGCAAAATAGCTGGGAAGAGATTTGTGATGTACTGATTCCATGGCACAGGGTGTATGAGTTGATATATAAAATGATGCAAGATTCAAGACTTTGTGCTTTTCAGCTAAAATTATTGTACAGCATTCTTGCTACCAACAAAATGTTGAATATTTGAGGCATACAATCACCGTAGCTCTGCAGATTTTGTAGCGAGGATACAAGATCAATAGACCATTTGATCTGGTATTGCCCTCAGGTAGCCTGTTTCTGGCCTCAGCTTTGGGAATGGCTGAAAAAGCATATAATTAATATAAAATGTACCCTAGAATTAGCATTGTTGGGAGATTTGGAGAGACCTGGTCAGTCAATTACTAATATACTAATACTCTTAGTAAAGTATTTATCTTCAAGTCACAATCTGTGGATTCTATTCGATTCGATTCAAATTGTATGTTAAACATCATAGTTGAAAGATATATGGCACATAGAAATCCGTAGAACGTGTCCAGCAAAGATAGGTGGGATGGGCTGAGGGAAACTGAGGGTTGGGATGTGGAACTGGAGACATGCACTCAAATGTATACAGTTGGCATTGCTGTTTTGATATTTGTTGTCCTTGATATCTTTTTTTTTTAGGAGGGGGACAGTGGCTTGGGGGGAGGGGGGGGGGGTTGAGGGGCAGCTCTTGGGTAACTGTGGGGGAACTTAGATGGCTGGTGGTTGGGAGCTTGGGCCGGTGGCCGATAGATCGCTGGTTTCTTGTCCCCGATTTGACATAGTGGGAGATCTGTCGACGTGCCCTTGGGCTGGGCGCTTGACCCTGGTTGCTCGTGTGGGTGGCTCTGGATGGGAATGTCTGCTAGATGACTGAATGTAATGTAAATGTTGAGTGGCATTACTGTAGGTAGATTGTATGTATTAAAATTCAGTCAAATAAAAAATACTTTGGAACAAACTTTTTCGATACCTGGTTTGCATACCCATTGTTGCTTCAGTTAGAATTTACTGGTGGATATGATAAGGTGAAAAGTCTTTCCTATCTACCCTACCAGCCACCGATGCCATTCTTCTGTGAGCTGCTCCATGCCAAAACCAGTTGAGAGCGGTGCGCTCTTGCTGCCTGCAGATGATATTAGGCTATGTGAATATACTCTATATATACAAAAGTATGTGGAAAACCCTTCACATTTGTGGATTCGGCTATTTCGCCACACCCGTTGCTGACAGGTGTATAAAATCGAGCACACAGCAATGCAATCTCCATAGACAAACATTGGCAGTAGAATGGCCTTACTGAAGAGTTCATTGACTTTCAATGTGGCACCATCATAGGATGCCACCTTTCCAACAAGTCAGTTCATAAAATGTGATGGATAAGGAATAATGGTCTGGGGCTGTTTTTAATGGTTAGTTCCAGTGAAGGAAAATCTTAACGCTGCAGCATACAATGGCATTCTAGACGATTCTGTGCTTCCAACTTTGTGGCAACAGCTTGGGGAAGGTCCTTTGCTGTTTCAGCATGACAATGCCCCTGTGCACAAAGCGAGGTCCATACAGAAATGGTTTTGTCGAGATTGGTGTGGAAGAACTTGACCGGCCTGCACAGAGCCCTGACCTCAACCTCATCGAATACCTTTGGGATGAATTGGAATGCCCACTGCGAGTCAGGCCTAATCGCCCAACATCAGTGCCCGACCTCAGTAATGCTCTTGTGGCTGAATGGAAGCAAGTCCTCCAGCAATGTTCCAACATCTAGTTGAAAGCCTTCCCAGAAGAGTGGAGGCTGTTATGACAGCAAAGGGGGGACCAACTCCATGTTAATGCCCGTGATATTGGAATGAGATGTTTGAGGAGCAGGTGTCCAAATACTTTTGATCATTTGTTGAATTTCATTTGCTTTGCGTTTGTGTAGGCTACTTTGTGCATGATATCTCTATTGTACTATATAATTGATAAGTTGTATACCTCCACTAGACTACTTTGATACGCATCAGTGGGGATTAAGGAGTGAGTATAAGCAATGCCCATTAAAAAAGTGGGTATACAGCATGCGTATAGCCTCCACTTCAACACTGTGTCACAGGTCAGGTTTTCTTCCTTGAGTGTACTACCTGAGGTTGCCACTGGAGAGCACCCTTTGGTTACTTCTCGTATCCAGGTGACCCTGATTGGGCTTATTGGGATCACCTGCTGGATGACTAGTTAGGTTCCTCTGTGGACTGGGCCAGTTGCTCACGTCTCATGTTTTGTTCAGTGTACTCGTGTGCCCTTGCTTAGTTTTTTTGCTATGAAGACCTTAAGTAAATATTCTGGATTTACCCTTACCTCTGCCTGCTGTGTTTCCCTGCGCCTGGGTCCAATTTGGACAAGCATTAATTGTCACAGTAGACCTGAGCCATAAAATGGACCCAGCAGAGATTTCTCCGTCGTCCAAGGGACACTCCGAGCTGCACCACATACGGTCGGCTCTCACTCACCATGGAACAGTGATTGGGGTGGCAGGGTAGCCTAGTGGTTAGAGCGTTGGACTAGTAACCGAATGGTTGCAAGTTGAAATCCACGAGCTGACAAGGTACAAATCTGTTGTTCTGACCCTGAACAGGCAGTTAACCCACTGTTCCTAGGCCATCATTGAAAATAAGAATTTGTGCTTAACTGACTTGCCTAGTAAAATAAAGGTAAAATAAAATAAAAATTGGTCGCCGTGAGGCGTGGCTAAAGACATTGTCGGAGGATTTAGGAACTTTTGTGTTCACTCTGCAGACGGGAGCAGCAACAGTAAATCAGAGGATTTAGGAACTCTTGTGTTCACTCTGCAGACGGGAGCAGCAACAGTAAATCAGAGGATTTAGGAACTCTTGTGTTCACTCTGCAGACGGGAGCAGCAACAGTAAATCGGAGGATTTAGGAACTCTTGTGTTCACTCTGCAGACGGTAGCAGCAACAGTTGACAGCGTCCGAAAGTCAATTGCATAGTCAGCAGACGGGAGCAGCAACAGTTGCTACCATCTGTCCTGTCTGCCGAGTGAACACAAGAGTTCCTAAATCTTCCGATTTACTGTTGCTGCGCCCGTCTGCTGACTATGCAATTGACTTTCGGACGCTCGCCGCTGAGAGCAGTTGGAATATAGAGGCACTTCGCTCAGTCTATCTGAACGGACTCAGCGAGGTTTTCAAGGATGAACTGGCTTCCCGGGACAACCCTGACACTCTGGAGGAGCTTATCGTTCTGGCCATCCGGATTGACAACCGGCTTCGGGAACGTCGTCATGAGAGTACGGAGGGGTCCCGAGTTGGTTCCAGTGTTTCAGGCCCCGCTGAGGGAGTTGATTCTTCATTTGTACCACTGCCGTATCCTGGGCCAGCTTGTCCTGCACCCCATCACATTAACTCGGCATCAGAGGCTGCCACTCACTAAGCTGGACACTCCGTTGTTGGTCACTGCGCTGGATGGTCAACCCCTAGGGTCTGGGAAGGTGAAGCAACTCACCATGCCTATTCAGCTACGACTTTTGGATGACCATGTGGAGCTTATCCAGTTACATCTGGTGGACTCTCCTGAGCTTCCCCTGGTTCTTGGACATCCGTGGCTTTTTACCCATCCACTGGAGAGCACCCTTGGGTTACTTCTAGTATCCAGGTGACCCTGATTGGGCTTATTGGGATCACCTGCTGGATGACGATTTAGGATCCTTTGTGGATTGGGCCAGTTGCTCACGTCATGTTTTGTTCAGTGTTCTCGTGTGCCCTTGCTTTGTTGTTTTGCTATGAATACCTTAAGTAAATATTCTGGATTTACCCTTACCTCTGCTTGCTGTGTTTCTCTGCGCCTGGGTCCGAGTTCGTACTAGCACTAATTGTCACACACTGGCCCTTTTGTGTTTTACAAAAATTGCGCTGGTATTACCATTGCTCTCCTTTCAGCATCACAAACCTGTCACACAATGAAGGCCTGAAGGTCCAACACTGAAGGTCCAATATGTTCACCACCTAGCAAACATGTCTATACTAGATAGAAAGACCGCAGATATTCATGTTTCTAGAAAGGAGTGTATATATTTGGCCTGGCGAAGCGGTATAATGCGCTTACTGAATAGAAGTTGAAAATATATATTTTTTTTACCCAGCTGGTCTTGGTAAGAAATTAGTGGTACTCACTGTCCGAGACCGAGTCAAGCCTGAGTATAAATATATCCAACACCTAGACAAGTTCGAGACATTCAAAATGTTGGGCGGGCGGTGTTCGGCGGTCGACGTCACCGACCTTCTAGCCATCACTGATCCATTTTTCATTTTCCATTGGTTTAGTCTGGTTCCAATCCCATCAATTACATGTTGTGTATTTAACCCTCTGTTTCCCCTCATGTCCTTGTTTGTGATTGTTTTTTGTAAGTGTTTGTGTACGTCTGTACTGGTGTGCGTCGGGTTATGTTACCCATTGATTTTTATAATGATGTTTTCCGGTGTTTTTTTTTGTAAATATACTGCGCTGTTGGAAACACAGTTATTTCTCTGCCGCCAGTTCACACCCTTACACAGGTAGCCTAGCGGGCAGAGTGGGCCAGTAACCGAAAGGTTGCTGGTTTGAATCCCGAACCGACTATGTGAAAAATCTACCAATGTGCCCTTGAGCAAGGTACTGAACCCTAATTACTCAGGATAAGAATGTCTGCTAAATTACTTAAGTGTAAAATGTGCTCTCTGCACGACAATATTGAAAATACACCATTTATACAGTACCAGTCAAAAGTTTAGACACATACTGTCACGCTCGCTATCCTCAAACTCACTGTCATAAATCAACCAAGGCGCAGCGTGCATGTAGTTCCACATCATTTAATAGGAGTGAAACCTAAACAAACAAAAACAAACAGCAATGAACGTGACGCAACCGAGGTGCACACAAACACACATGGAAAATAATAATTACCCACACATTAGGTGGGAAAAAAGGCTGCCAAAGTAGGATTCTCCATCAGAGACAGCTGTCTATCGTTGTCTCTGATTGGGAATCATAGTTAGGTAGCCCTTTTTCCCTCCTTTCAGTATGGGTAGTTGACTTGTGTTTGTGGTACTTAGCCCTCATAAGCTTCACGGTTGTTTAGTTTGTTTCTTGTTTTGTTGGCGTCATTCCAAAATAAAGGATAATGTACGCTTACCACGCTGCACTTTTGTCCACTTCTTTCAACGGCCGTGACAGAACTACCCACCAACCTGGAGGACGAGCTGGACCGGGGAGGAGAGAATGGCAGGGGACAAGACCCGGTCACGGAATCCCGAGAGGCAGCTCCCAATTTTTTTTGGGGGGGGGGGGCACCGGGGGATTGGCGGAGTCGGAGTTTAGACCTGAGCCAACTCCCCGTGCTTACCGTGGGGAGCATGTGACTGGTCAGGCACCGTGTTATGGGGTAATGCGCACGGTGTCTCGAGTGAGCATTCACAGGCCGGTGTGCTCTGTGCCAGCGTCCTGCATTTGCCGGGTGGAAGTGGGCATCCAGCCAGAACGGGTTGTGCCAGCTCTGTGCTCGAGACCTCCAGTGTGCATCCACGGCCCAATGTATCCGGTGCCAGCACCACGCACCAGGCTTCCAGTATGTCTCCCCAGCCTCGTGAGCCCTGTGGCAGCTCCACGTACCAGACTGCCCATATGTCTCCTCACTCCAGTGATGATCCATGGCAAGAAGCCTCCAGTGATGATCCATGGCACGAAGCCTCCAGTGATGATCCATGGCACGAAGCCTCCAGTGATGATCCATGGCAAGAAGCCTCCAGTGATGATCCATGGCACAAAGCCTCCAGTGAGGAGTCATGGCACGAAGCCTCCAGCGACGGTGCCGGCAGCGAGGGTGCCCAGTCCGGGGCCCGCAGCATGGGTGCCTAGTCCGGGGCCCACAGCGAGGGTGCCCAGTCCGGGGTCCACAGCGAGGGTGCCCAGTCCGGGGCCCGCAACGAGGGTCCCCAGTCTGGGGCCCGCCACGAGGGTCCCCGCACCAGAGGTGGAGCGGGGTCTGCGTCCCGCACCGGAGCCGCCACCGATGTAGATGCCCACCCGGACCCTCCCCTATAGGTTCTGGTTTGCGTCCGGGAGTCCGCACCTTTGGGGGGGGGGGTACTGTCACGACCTGACCTTAGAGAGATGTTTTATTTCTCTATTTGGTTAGGTCAGGGTGTGATGTGGGGTGGGCATTCTATGTTTTGTTTTCTATGTTTCTTTATTTCTATGTTTTGGCCGGGTATGGTTCTCAATCAGGGACAGCTGTCTATCGTTATCTCTGATTGGGATTCATACTTAGGTAGCACTTTTTCCCCTCCTTTCAGTGTGGGTAGTTGACTTGTGTTTGTTTCACTTAGTGCTCGTAAGCTTCACGGTTGTTTAGTTTGTTTCTTGTTTTGTTGGCGTCATTCCAAAATAAAGGATAATGTACGCTCACAATGCTGCACTTTGGTCCACTTCTTTCAACGGCCGTGACACATACTCACTTGATTTTTACTGTTTTCTAAATTGTAGAATAATAGTGAGGACATCAACACTATGAAATAACACATAAGCAATCATGTAGTAACCAAACAAGTGTTAAAAATATCCAAATATATTTTATATTTGTGATTCTTCAAAAAAAGCCATCCTTTGCCTTGATGACAGCTTTGCACACTCTTGTGCAATTGTGAATTTCCCTGCTGTTTTTTCTGTGGTCTGAATGGGGGCTTCATAGTGCGCTCTCTCTCTCTCTCTCTCTCTGTCTGTCTGTCTGTCTGTCTCTGTCTGTCTGTCTCTGTCTGTCTGTCTGTCTGTCTGTCTGTCTGTCTGTCTGTCTGTCTGTCTGTCTGTCTGTCTGTCTGTCTGTCTGTCTGTCTGTCTGTCTGTCTTGTACCATTTGTAGCACCACTCTAGAAAACCTTTCATCCCTTGCATACAATGACTCAATTACAGTCAGACTGGGTAAGTCCACGGCTTTCAACTTAATGAACACGAGCGCCATAGATGTATTTATAGAAAGAAGCTTGTATCTCCTTCACAGACTCTTACTGTATTAGCCTGCTCCCACATCGACCATCAGAAATAGCCACACCATATACAAATAAATATTGATTCATTGCATCACTGTCTGAACAGGAAGATACAGAAATAGACTGTGTTTCTGAGTATTGTATTGATATGCCCATGAACAGACGCAACAAATGAAAATAGAGAGCTTTGGGGTGTATTTCTGCCTTACATCGTAAATCTAGGCGGTAAGGCACTGCGTTGTATCATCGTGGTGTAGTGACTGTATGATTAATGCAGACTAGTGTTTATTCTGAACAGCACCATTCTACAGCACCATACTACCTCTCAATATGTGTATGCAAATGATCTTCCTTAGCCTCAATCCAAGTCACCCTCTCCTCCATTATTCAGTGACTTTCAAAGGTCATTCTGCAGTCCTTGTATCTCTGGCTAATCATACATTTATGCTAATGCTGACCCAATGCTCCTACTACTTGTTGTGTGTATGTATTGGCATGTGTGTGTAACTGATAGACGCACACACGCACACTACATGTTAATGTTTTTAAATGTTTGTAAATTGTACAGTCTTTTATCTGTAATGTATTTTTCGTTTTGTGTCCAACCCCAGGAAGACTAGCTGTCATCATAGACGTCGGCTAATGGGGATCCTAATAAAACATTGAAAAATCATGACGCTAGCTCTCTTATGAAGGGAATAATTATAGTCGGCTCCCTCAGCTTTAACCGACTGCTGCCAATCAAGGTAAATTGCCAGCGAGCTGCCCCTGCAAGTGTGGAAATTGAACAGGACTCTGTTTTGATTGAATATGCCCATCCCAATTACACTCTACCTCTCAGGCATCTGAGCTCTCATTACTTTCTCTTTGCCTCAGAATGTGTTTCTTCATCAGGGAAAGAGAGACATGCATTGTGCCTGGATGAAAACCCTGGAATTTAATTTTGGAAGATGTTATTCTCTACTCTTATTTCTCTCAGGGTGGTGTGTATGTTTTTCCAACTCAAAACCAAGGCTTTAGGGCTTCAGTTTTCTACTTCCAATCACTTTCATTCCAATTGTGTTGTTTTGTTCTTATGTTGCCGTAATGAGTGCAGCTAGCTACTGAAAATATTTAGACAGGTAATCTCCATGCAGTGTGACTGTCAGTTGGCAGAGTGTTAGCATAACTCTGATTTGTTTTTCTCACGTTCCTGTTGTGAAATAATTCATTAAATCCATGATTTTTATGTTAAGATCTAACACTGAGACCAGTGTTAGATCCTCCGTTCTCAGACAGTTTCTTTTTCTCGGTGACTACACACAGCTCACACAGTCTTACTCCACAGATGTCACACAAAGCACCTCAACAAGGTTGCAGGGACATTACTTTCTGGAATAGACCCATAGTGAGCAAAGCTAGACATTGTCTAGTGGCTTGATAGAGATAGATGGTAGTTCACTGTGTGCCTCTAATTACAGGTAGCAGGTTATTCAGTTACTCACCACAGATTTCATTCAAATATGATTGATGGCAGTGGATGACACTGTCCCAGTTTTTTGGTTACTACATGATTCCATATGTGTTATTTCATAGTTTTGATGTCTTCACTATTATTCTACAATGTAGAAAATAATAAAAAATAACCTGGAATGAGTAGGTGTGTCCAAACTTTTGTCTGGTACTGTATATCAGTTCTCCATTGTTTGTACAAGCTAGCTGACTATAACTGTCACACCCTGATCTGTTTCACCTGTCCTTGTGCTTGTCTCCACCCCCCTCCAGGTGTCACCCATCTTCCCCATTATCCCATGTGTATTTAAACCTGTGTTTTCTGTCTGTCTGTTGCCAGTTCGTCTTGTTTGTTCAAGCTTACCAGCGTTTTGTCTCAGCTCCTGGTTTTTCCTAGTCTCCCTTTTTCTCATCCTCCTGGTTTTTGACCTTTGCTTGTCCTGACCCTGTACGCGCCCGCCTGACAACTGCCTGTCTCTGACCCTGAGCCTGCCTGCCGTCCTGTACCTTTGCTTCAACTCTGGATTACCGACCTCTGCCTGACCTGACCCTGAGCCTGACGCCGTCCTGTACCTTGGCCTCTGCTCTGGATTATCAACCCATACCTGCCTTGACCTGTCGTTTGCCTGCCCCTGTGGTTAAAATAAACATTGCTACTTCACACAGTCTGCACTTGGGTCTTACCTTGATTCCTGATAGTAACAGACATTTTGAGTCTGTTGAAAAGCTTTGTAGAGACTGAATGTTTTGTAGTTGTTTCCAAAGCTCATGTTAAGCAAATGATGTAACCCCAGGTGTAGCATGCAGGGAGATGGCCTGTTGTCTGTCTCTGATTTGACTAAAACCATACACTTCATGGAATACAGAACCATCTCACACAGCAGAGTGAATACACATTAGGATTCTCCTCCATAGCATCGAGCTAAGGGGCAAAGGAAAACTTAATTTGTTTTCTGAGAACTGTGGTGAGTAGTTATCAATCCCTCTACAAATGTAGGATCTTAATTTGATCACTCTGTTGCAGGAGAACTGCAAATGTAAAACCTGTAATGTATTTGAGGTTTAAAAAGGCTTCTGAAGTTTGTAATTTCCACTATGAAATTTCAGACTTGATTTTCCCTTACCACAAATGTATCAACCCCTACAGAAATGTGCATTAATTATAATCCACATAATTCACCTTTCCTGTTGCAAGATTATGTTCCTGCTGTAGCAAACTGGCTCAAATTAAGATTCTACATCTGTACATTCCTATAGGGTGGTGACCACAGAGCATTCAATACATGGGTTTAACTCTGCATTAATGCAACTATAATTACCTCACGGTAATTCCCATTAATGCACACAAATTGGTGAAAGGACAGCATCACCAGTTTAATTATGCATCATATGTAGACAGGAGAGTCCTTCAATATTGATGATAGGCTTAATGGACTGGAACAGGTAAATGGAGAACTCATCTCCTTTCTACCGGACAGGGAACCAAACTTCTGTGGAACTTAACTTTTACACATGTACCACTATTAGAGTTGACATGGGCAGTCTATGAATAAAACACACTAACACTATTTATATTGAATGTATCCTCAAACTTTTGGTTTAGGTAAGAGGCAATAGTGCCAAAGGCAGAACTGATTAAAATCTACTTTGACAACTGCTGCACACGTTGTTGTTACAATATATCCACCAATAGTACATGTTACAATTTGTATTCATATTGAACAATATTCTAGGTTAATAATGGCAGTGTCTAAAAAACATACATAAAAGAGTTAGTAAAGACCATTTCAACAACAACAACAAAATATCAAAGCGTTAGAACACGTGAATAAGCCCAGATGCTACCTGTCTGGTGAGAAGTCCAACCTAAGCCCTGATGCTGAAAGAGTTAGAACACGTGAATAAGCCCAGATGCTACCTGTCTGGTGAGAAGTCCAACCTAAGCCCTGATGCTGAAAGAGTTAGAACACGTGAATAAGCCCAGATGCTACCTGTCTGGTGAGAAGTCCAACCTAAGCCCTGATGCTGAAAGAGTTAGAACACGTGAATAAGCCCAGATGCTACCTGTCTGGTGAGAAGTCCAACCTAAGCCCTGATGCTGAAAGAGTTAGAACACGTGAATAAGCCCAGATGCTACCTGTCTGGTGAGAAGTCCAACCTAAGCCCTGATGCTGAAAGAGTTAGAACACGTGAATAAGCCCAGATGCTACCTGTCTGGTGAGAAGTCCAACCTAAGCCCTGATGCTGAAAGAGTTAGAACACGTGAATAAGCCCAGATGCTACCTGTCTGGTGAGAAGTCCAACCTAAGCCCTGATGCTGAAAGAGTTAGAACACGTGAATAAGCCCAGATGCTACCTGTCTGGTGAGAAGTCCAACCTAAGCCCTGATGCTGAAAGAGTTAGAACACGTGAATAAGCCCAGATGCTACCTGTCTGGTGAGAAGTCCAACCTAAGCCCTGATGCTGAAAGAGTTAGAACACGTGAATAAGCCCAGATGCTACCTGTCTGGTGAGAAGTCCAACCTAAGCCCTGATGCTGAAAGAGTTAGAACACGTGAATAAGCCCAGATGCTACCTGTCTGGTGAGAAGTCCAACCTAAGCCCTGATGCTAAAAGAGTTAGAACACGTGAATAAGCCCAGATGCTACCTGTCCGGTGAGAAGTCCAACCTATTCTGAAAGCATTTAAACTAGTTTTAGGGACCTTTGATTTGTGTATGTGGCACCCTGGTGTGGTAGCCAAAAATTCTAAAAAGAAAATATAACTTTCTTTCATAACAACTACATATGTGTTTGAGTGTATTTTACATTACACAAATGTCACCTTGGATGCTGTTCTACAGGACAACAAGTAGCCTACAAAATGACAACAAATATTGAGTAGAGGCAAACAGTTTCATGACAAAACACCATTAAAACAAAATGCTGGTAAATATATAGATTGTTACATGTGTGTGATTGCAACGTTTCTGTCTGTGCTGTAACACCTGAGCTTTAGATTATACAGATATCAGAGAATGTGTCAAAGTGGTAATTGGCTAGCTTCTCTGGGGTTGCCATGTTCAGTTCTTTTATCTCACGATTAATTCAAGGGAGTGATTAAACATTACACAGGAACAAGATATCAGAGTTATTAACCTTATCAAAGCTTGTCAGATTACGTTAGTGAACACAAACACATCTAATTTATACCTTATGAATTAAACACAAGGATTTGAATGCTTTAAGACGATAAATGTACCTGTATCAGGAAGCAACATTTTAAAGATCGTCTTAAAATTTCAAAATGGACTTTACTGGAACAAAAACTAGAGACACATTTACACACCTTAATGAGATGACCTTGCTCTTAGAAGGTTTAGAGTGTCACAATCCCCAACATACTGTAGCTAGCTGCTGCTAATTTAAAACTCCTACCATATAGCACCACTGTAAGCTCTATAGATCTTCATCCTATATTATTAACCCATAAAAGTCTAAGCCCTGTCTAAGCCGGGGGCTTAACATGGGCAGTCTATGAATAAAACACACTAACACTATTTATATTGAATGTATCCTCAAACTCTTGGTTTAGGTAAGAGGCAATAGTGCCAAAGGCAGAACTGAATCAAATCTACTTTGACAACTGCTGCACACGTTGTTGTTACAATATATCCACCAATAGTACATGTTACAATTTGTATTCATATTGAACAATATTCTAGGTTAATAATGGTAGTTTCTAAAAAAAATACATAAAAGAGTTAGACCTTGTGAATAAGTCCAGACGCTACCTGTCAGGTGAGAACTCTCAACTGACGGATGCCTCACTGAGACCCAACAGTATGATACGTTAGCATTGTGTTGCTCCTTACGTGTTCATTAAACACTGCCTAAAGGCATACGTTAGTACTCATCATTGAGATGACAATAATATTCCTTGATTAAGAAAGGTGATGCAGATTAGTGTGATTCATTAGCAACCTGGGGATATGTCTTTCAGCTCTCATGATAAATTACCACAGTACAGTAGGAGAGTACACATACACAGAGGATCACTGTGGGGTTGACTTTTCATTGGAAGCTTGTTGACCCTAATGACAACAAATATCAACCTTGTTAAATGTATCAAAACTTGTCAGATTACGTTAGTGAACACAAACACATCTAACTAATTCCTTATGAATTAAACACAAGGATTTGAATGCTTTGAAACGAGAAATGTACCTGTATCAAGAAGCAACATTTTAAAGATTGTCTCACAATCTGAAATTTAAAAATGTACTTTACTGGAAACAAAAACTAGAGACACATTTACACACCTTAATGAGATTACCTTTCTCTTAGGTTGAGAGCCACATCACCAACATACAGTACTGTAGCTAACAGCTGCTCATTTAAAATTCATACCATATAGCGCCACTATAGATCTATAGATCTACAGCCTATATTATTAATAGATAGCTGAACCACCAATGAAACACCAGTGGGTCCCATTATGGCAACTGTATCTACTGTGCCAGCTGAGCACACTGACAGAGCCTAATCTCAAATATCTTATTGATTGGAACAAGGTGCCATGGATTTGATCTATGAAGCATTTCAAGCCGCAGTGCCAGAACATCTGTTGTAGAGGGGGAGTCTGTAATGGCTATGTAAGGTTGAATAACATCATTCAGGGGCGGACTGCCCATCTGGCATTTCAGGCAAATTCCAGATGGGCTGGTCCATTTTCAGCCTAGTGAGCCTGTGTAACTTGATCTTTATTTTGTAGTGCAAAATGACAAATATCTGGCTTATAAAAGGGGCCTCAAGGAAAAGAAAAGGAAACAAACTGCTTTCTTAGTTCAGCACTTTTTTCTACTGTTTTAATCACCAGGTAGGGATCAAGACATTAATCACTAATAGTTATTTTTTATTAGTATTCTTTTGTATGTCCCACGGGGCGGCAGGTAGCCTAGCAGTTAAGAGTGTTAGGCCAGTAACCGAAAGGTGAAAAATCGGTCAATGTGCCCTTGAGCAAGGCACTTAACCCTAATTGCTTCTGTAAGTCGCTCTGGATAAGAGCGTCTGCTAAATGACTAAATGTAAATGTAGGTAACCACATGCTTAGATTACTTTCTAATTAATACTTGACCGTACAGTACTCAAGATATATCAAACCAATAACTTCCTATGTACACTACCGTTCAAAAGTTTGGGGTCACTTAGAAATGTCCTTGTTTTTGAAAGAAAAGCACATCACTGGAGTGATGGTTGCTGATAATGGGCCTCTGTACGCCTATGTAGATATTCCATTAAAAATCTGCCGTTTCCAGCTACAATAGTCATTTACAACATTAACCTTTCACGAGCCTCTACCCCGGGTCCGGGATCACCCCCCACCCCCCCCACACACTGATTAGCATAGCTAGCATAGCTTCACAAGTAGATAGTAGCATCTAAATATCATTAAATCACAAGTCCAAGACACCAGATGAAAGATACAGATCTTGTGAATAAAGCCACCATTTCAGATTTTTAAAATGTTTTACAGGGAAGACACAATATGTAAATCTATTAGCTAAACACGTTAGCAAAATACACAATTTCTTTGTCCACCATTTTTTCTCTCCACCAGTAGCTATCACCAATTCGGCTAAACTAAGATATTGATAGCCAATAACCAATAAAAAACCTCATCAGATGACAGTCTGATAACATATTTATGGTATAGGATAGGTTTTGTTAGAAAAAAGTGCATATTTCAGGTAGAAATCACAGTTTACAATTGCACCGACCATCACAACTCGACTAGAATTACTATAGAGAGCAGCGTGTATGACCAATTTACTCATCATAAAACATTTCATAAGAATAGACAAAGCATAGCAATGGAAAGACCCAGATCTTGTGATTTCAGACAATATTTCAGATTTTCTAAACGTTTTACAGCGAAAACACAATAAATCGATAAGTTAGCATACCACATGTGCAAACGTTACCAGAGCATCGATTCAAGCCAAAGAGAGCTATAACGTAATCATCGCCAAAATATATAATTTTTTTCACTAACCTTCTCAGAATTCTTCCGATGACACTCCTGTAACATCATTTTACAACATACATATAGAGTTTGTTCGAAAATGTGCATATTTAGCCATACAAAACCGTGGTTATACAATGAAAATACTAGCAAATCAAGCCTCAAAATGTCGGACGTCATCTTTCAGAGTGATCTAGTTTAATCGAAAGCTAATCATATACTTGACTAAAAAATACAGGGTTGACAGGAATCGAAAGACAAATTAGTTCTTAATGCAACCGCTGATTTACATTTCTAAAATTATCCTTACTGTGCAATACAGGGTTCGCCAAGTGAAGCGATAACAAACAAAATGGCGGATTATGCGTTTAAAATATTTCGACAGAACAACGATTTATCATATTAAATATTTCTTACTATGAGGTGATTTTCCATCAGATTCTTGGGCAATGTATCCTTTCTTGGGTCTAATCTTCTTTTGGTCGATAGATGTCCTCTGTCCTTCGAAATGTCCACTAACATCGACCGAGACCCCGAAACGTGACCAAAGCTTCAAAGTGCACGACAAAGAAATTCCTCAAAATCGCACTAAACGGATATAAATTGCTATAAAACGGTTCAAATTAACTACATTATGATGTTTTTAACAACTATAACGACTAAAAACATGACCGGAGAAATATCACTGGCTAAACAACCATTTGGAAGGAGGCAAGTCCGATGTCCATCTTGCGTAAGACGCGCGAAGGGAAAGGACGGTACTTTCACGTTTTCTTGTTTTATAGTGGCTCTGATTGTGCAATCGACTCCATTCAAAGCGTGATGACGTACTGACACCCAGAGGAAGACGTAGGCAGTGTCGGTTTCTCCATAGCATTTACAGGCACCTTAAAACCGACCCCAGATCAGGGGTCAAAATTTCTGAAATCTGACTCCCTGTCAGGAAAAGTGCTGTAGAAGTAGTTCTGTACCACTCAGAGACAAAATTCCAACGGCTATAGAAACTAGAAAGTGTTTTCTATCCAATAATAACAATAATATGCATATTGTACGATCAAGAATTGAGCACGAGGCAGTTTAATTTGGAGACCAAAAAATGCTAATGCGGAACAGCACCCCCTATAGTTGCAAGAAACTGTATTTCTGATCAATTTGATGTTATTAAATTGGACAAAACATTTGCTTTTCTTTCAAAAACAAGGACATTTCTAAGTGACCCCAAACTTTTGAACAGTAGTGTACATCTATATATAAACACGGTTAGTACAGAAGCTACATTCACAATAAAATCTAAGGTCCTAAGGTAGACAGAAACAATCAGTGCGCATTTGGGAGTAAATCTTCCATGCAAATCACAGGAAGTGACATGGTAATTCAGGAGATTAATGGTTTTAGTAAATGAAGGAGCCATTACTGAAATAACGGATGCCATTTGGCATGGGAAGGACAAACATCTTTAAGTTGAAAGATAATGCTGAGAGGTACTGCCAGCTTTTACTGACATGGTCCTGATGAAGAGCATGCCAAAAGCTATATATGTTTCACTGCAGGTGCTCTGCGGTTGAGGCACTTAAATTGACAGCTAATCTTTTACACAGTGCTATCTAATAAAGAGACTGTCATAACTGTGGTCATCATTAGTTTCATTGTCAATGATAATAAATTAGCTGAGGCAATTAATGCCGAATTTCAAATGTGTGATAGCCTAGGGAGTAATAACTTAACTTTTCTCCCATTCATGGACCACCTTATCAGCTCTGAAATACTCCACAGCTGACCACACTCTTACATTTAACACATCAATCACTTATTTTAAGTATGTGTTTGTGGTGCACAGTGGGAGGAATGTGAATTTACTATGCGTTAACAATCTGCTTTCCAGGCAGCCACGGGTTGGTAAATGCATGTGTAATACAGATATTTGAAATGTAATTCACATTTTGAAAGATAATGGTTTAGTATAGCCAAATTTATGAGTGATTTACAACACCTTTAGGACAACACCAATTAATGTAAAGTCTTACCAACACACGTTCTAAAGTGTTGCATGATGACAGTCCCTGAATTAGGTCCCGGAGTAAATCCATGGGTGTCATATGTCAAACTAAATAAAGTTTAAATCATAAGAATACATAGTTGTTTTTTTAGACAGCCATTCCAGTCAGACTCCCAGATGGCAAGTATGTCTCATCTGGCTCATGTTATATCATGATTATGACAATGGATTCCATTATTAACAAGACTGCAAACTTCTGCTGAAGGCAAGATCATGTATCAATTTGTAAAATGACAAACAATAGAACTACAGTTCATATAATATGATAGAAACACACAAAATAAACAGACATGTACATCCCCAGATGACCTATATTAATGTAGATTTCTGCATAGCAGCAGAGCTACTCTATATAACGACAAGATGGTCTTGTCTCCGCCCTAACAATAGGAGTAGTTGTCACAATGGCATAAAGGAAGGTGGGAGGAGGCAAGATCAGGTGGGAACCTTCTAGCCTATCAGAGGGCAGATATGTGTGTGAACAACAGACACAACTCCGTTATATATATCTAAAAATAAAAAAATCTTGCCAAAATGCCACATGCGTCCACTTATATCAGTACTTTTGTAACAACCTAAACATTTCCAAACATCTATTTGCTCAAATATGCGTCACTTAGCAAATTACCAATCACTTTTTGTGTTGACCAAAGCCGACACTTTCTCATAGACCTCCATACAAAAAAATCCCCCCTTGGTCTGCTTATCGCTGTATTCTCGCGTTGACAGATTTTGACGGGAGTTGAGCCTCTCGCTTCACTTCTTCCTCTCTGATACCAGTACCATTACAAACATATAATAATTCCTTCATCCATGCTGTGACATATGAACTGTAACTGTAAGCTTTTGTGTATTCTTTATAATATGATACTGTGTAACATACAATTTCTCAAAATCATTGCTATCATTACCATAAAGAAGTAGATATTAAGTACACTACATGACCAAAAGTATGTGGACACCTGCTTGTCTAACATCTCATTCCAAAATCATGGGCATGAATATGGAGTTGGTCCCCCCTTTGCTGCTATAACAGCCTCCACTCCTCTGGGAAGGCTTTCCACTAGATGTTGGACCATCGCTGCAGAGACTGCCACAAGAGCATTAGTGAGGTCGGGCACTGAAGTTCGGCGTTTAGGCCTGCCTCGCAGTCGGCATTCCAATTCATCCCAAATGTTTTCGATGGAGCTGAGGTCAGGGCTTTGTGCAGGCCAGTCAAGTTCTTCCACACCGATCTCGACAAACCATTTTTATATATATATTTTATCTAATGTGTTATATTCTTCTATATTATTTACAAATTTCCACAAACGTCAAAGTGTTTCCTTTCAAATGGTATTAAGAATATGCATATCCTTGCTTCAGGTCCTGAGCTGGAGCAAGGGTATGTCAATTTAGGCAAAAAATGGGAAAAAAAGGGTCTGATCCTTAAGAGTTTTTAAAACCCGCCCGCTTAACCCAAAAGCCATCTGCAGCAATGTGTCAGAGGAAACATTGTTCAACTGAAGACCGAAGTCATCCTGCAGGCACCCGGCCCACCACAAGGAGTCGCTAGAGCGCGATGAGCCAAATAATGTCCCCCCTGGCCAGACCCTCCCGTAACCCGGACAACGCAGGTGTAACGCCTGTCGTCGGAAGGAGTGGACCAAAGCGCAGCGTGAAAAGTGTTCATGATTATTTATTTGTCAAAAACACTTGAACAAAGTAACAAAACGAAAGCAAAAAGTTATGTCAGGTAACAGAGACTAAACAGAAAATATCTACCCACAAAACACAGGTGGAAAAAAGTCTCCCCATGTATGATTCCCAATCAGAGACAACGATAGACAGCTGCCTCTGATTAGGAACCACACTCGTCCAAAAACAAAGAAATAGAAAACATAGAAATAAAGAAACTAGAATGCCCACCCTAGTCACACCCTGGCCTAACCAAAATAGAGAATAAAAACCTCTCTATTGCCAGGGCGTGACAGCAGGTCTAATTGTGCGCCCCCTATGGTACTCCCGGTCATGGCCGGTTGTGACACAGCCTAGGATCGAACCTGGCGATGCAGTGCCTTAGATGGCTGCGCCACTCGGGTGGCCCGACAAACTATTTCTGCATGGACCTCGCTTTGTGAACGGGGGCATTGTCATGCTGAAACAGGAAAGGGACTTCCCCAAACTCTTGCCACAAAGTTGGAAGCACGGAATCATCGAGAATGTCATTTTATGCTGTAGCGTTAAGATTTCACTGGAAGGGGGCCTAGCCTGAACCATGAACAAAAATCTCCAGACCATTATTCCATTTGGGCAGGTAGCATTCTCCTGGCATGATTCTTCCATCGGACTGCCAGATGGTGAAGTGTGATTATCACTCCAGAGAACGCATTTCCACTGCTCCAGAGTACAATGGCGGCGAGCTTTACACCACTCCAGCCGACGCTTGGCATTGCGCATGGTGATCTTAGGCTTGTGTGCGGCTACTTGTCCATTGAATTCCATTTCATGAAGCTCCCGAAGAAGTTCCCCGTTGCCTCCAGAGGCAGTTTGGAACTCGATAGTGAATGTTGCAACCAAGGGCAGACGCGTTACGTGCTTCAGCACTTGCCGTTCCTGTTCTGTGAGCTTGTGTGACCTACCACATTGCGGCTGAGCCGTTGTTGCTCCTAGATGTTTCCACTTCACAATAACAGCACTTACAGTTGACCGAGGCAGTTCTAGCAGGACAGACATTTTACGAACTGACTTGTTGGAAAGGTGGCATCCTATGGCAGTGCCTCGTTAAAAGTTACTGAGCTCTTTGTCTATGGAGATTGCATGGCTGTGTGATCGATTTTATACACCTGTCAGCAACGAGTGTGGCTGAAATAACCAAATCCACCAATTTGAATATACAGTGGCGTGCGAAAGTATTCATCCCCCTTGGCATTTTTTTTGTTGCCGATTTTGCTGCCTTACAACCTGAAATTAAAATAGATTTTTGCGGGGTTTGTATCATTTGATTTACACAACATGCCTACCACTTTGAAGTTGCAAAATATTTTTTATTGTGAAACAAACAAGAAATAAGACAAACAAACTATATAACTCTTCACCCCCCCAAAGTCAATACTTTGTAGAGCCACCTTTTGCAGCTGCAAGTCTCTTGGGGTATGTCTCTATAAGCTTGGCACATCTAGCCACTGGGATTTTTGCCCATTATTCTAAGCTAAACTGCTCCAGCTCCTTCAAGTTGGATGGGTTCCTCTGGTGTACAGCAATCTTTAAGTCATACCACAGATTCTCAATTGGATTGAGGTCTGGGCTTTGACTAGGCCATTCCAAGACATTTAAATGTTTCCCCTTAAAACACTTAAGTGTTGCTTTAGCAGTATGCTTAGGGTCATTGCCCTGCTGGAAGGTGAAACTCCCTCTGTTGGCAGGTTTGTTGTGGTGCCATATTCTTTCCATTTTTTAATAATGGATTTAATGGTGCCCCGTGGGATGTTCAATGTTTTGGATATTTTTTTATAATCCAACCCTGATCTGTACTTCTCCACAACTTTGTCCCTGACTTGTTTGGAGAGCTCCTTGGTCTTCATGGTGCCATTTGCTTGGTGCCACTTTCTTAGTGGTGTTGCAGACTCTGGGGCCTTTTAGAACAGGTGTATACTGAGATCATGTGATAGATCATGTGACACTTATATTGCACACAAGTGGACTTAATTTAACTAATTATGTGACTTCTGAAGGTAATTGGTTGCACCAGATCTTATTTAGGGGCTTCACAGCAAAGGGGGGAATACATATGTTCCCACCACTTTTCAGTTTTTTTATTTTAGGAATTTTTTTAAACAAGTAATTTTTACTTAACCAATTTGGGCTATTTTGTGTATGTCCATTACATGAAATCCAAATAAAAATCTATTTAAATTACAGGTTGTAATGCAACAATATAGGGAAAATGCCAAGGGAGGGTTAATACCTTCGCAAAGCACTGTACAGTGTCTATAAAAGTCTATTCAAAAATTAGCTTTTCTCTCATTAAAGGGTACATGCTCATTACAGCTACAGCTAAAAGGACACTTTTACCATTAACATGTTCAGATAAATACACATCACGCCATGAACTATTGTTCTGGGCTGTTAGGGGGCTATTGAGAAGCACTAGACCAGTTAAGTCCTGCTTTATGAAAGATAAAGGCTTCAAACCAGTCCAATTATTGCCATTAATAATGCTTTTTACACCTCAAATACAAACTTATACATACAAACAACAACTTATAGACTCACACAAACAATGACTACATCTCCTCTGCCCAGACCCGCATGCTCACACCCCCATCCCTAGTACCTGCATTATTGTTTGCCACTTTTTCTCGGTCGCCAATGCTATTTCAATATTTAAATAATAAATCATTTACATTTTTCCATTGTGTAAATAATGGTGGAAAGATTGACTTCCAAGTTTTTAGTGTACGTTTTTTCAAGATAAGAAGAAAACCATCCAGCCCATTTGGTATCTCAGTACACCCCCATATGCATTGTCTTGAAATATGCAGACAGACGGATTAAAAGTAAGTTTATATTGTAATACTTCTGACAGCCAACTTTCTAGTTCCGCCCATAACTTCCGGACTTCATAGCATGCCCAGAAAGCATGGATTATTGAGTCATTTTCAGTTTTACACTTAAGACATGACTCTACCGTTGTGCCGTAGAACTTGTGAATTTTGTCTCTTGTATAATAAATTCTGTACATTAGTTTATACTGGATTAAGCATACATTTTCGTTAACTGTAATTTCGTTAGTTATGCTACAACTTTCCTTCCATTATTGCCATTTGTGATACACACCATATTCAATGTCTCAATGATGTCTTCTCTATTGTACGTACAGCTAAGAGATGTATTCTCTAATCACAATAATAATGGTGTTTACTATTGGAAAACTGAGCTATTGTATGTTTGATATGTCCATCTTTTGTCTGATGAAACTACCAAAGGTATAACAAGCTTGTATTTGAAGTTGAAGGTGAGTGAAATGTACATGCTAAAGGCAGGTTCCCTTCACTAGTGTTAAGAAATAGGACATTGGGCAGACCTGAACAGAATTTATATTCCATTGTGAAGATGTACTATCTCCCATACAATGTTCTAAAGAATGGGAAACTTTCATTTTAGCAATGTTCTTTGGTAGATAATACATTTAAAAAATTAGCATGAAACAAGGAGTTGGGTGGAGCGACGTGAAAGCATGTGAAGACGGTACACGAGGGTCACATATGAAAAATTAGTTGAGGTACTACATCCACGTGTGTTCTGTTTTATGGAGAGTCCACCTTGATAGAGAGAGAGCCTCTCAGAAATATGAGGGGAGGTTGTAACTCTGCTCAGACCATTGTTGTGTCTTAATAAATGAAAGGGATCTTGGTGAAGCAGAAAAACTCTTCAGACAGTGCAGCATGATTCTGAATATTTCATCAAGGTCTCTCTGTGCAATGACATGCTATCCTACTGACAAACTAGGTTTTCTCATAAAAAAGGAAACATGGAGTTTCCGGGCTCTCCGCCCTTTCAGAAGACCCAGGGAATAATGAAAGAACATTATTATCTCCAACTCCATGAGGAGCTCTATCTAAGGCCAATGTAGGTTGCATTGAGAATGAGCATAAATGCTTATAAAAATAAAGTATCTCCCTAAATTGCATATTGTGTTTGCTGTAGAGAAAAATTACCATAGTTCACTGCTTTGTACCTCAGTCACAACAGAGAGCTTGCGAAAATATAACCTCTGACATTCAAATGATGTAAACTGTGGTTCACTGGGCCACAATACTGGCAAAAGTGCAATATGATCCAAACATACAGTATTATGGCAAATTATTAATAAAGATATACTGGGCAAAATAGCCACCATCTGTTAGATTCCAAGTCGAGGGCATATTCAATGTGTGGCTTGAGGGAAGGAAGGCTCTTCTTTGTGCCCTGCCACTCTGCCACTTAGGCCAGTCGTACATGACTTCATCTGCCTCCTGGGACCCACCATTCCCTTCCTCTTGGCTGTTAGTCCTTCACCTTTCCAAACCTCTCCCAGCCCCTCTATGTGTCCTTCTGTTCCTCTTTCCCCACCAGAGGCCTCTGCTTCAGTAATGAGATGCATGCCTCAGCCTCGCCCCAAAGTGCTCGCCTTCATCTCCAACCCCGGAGTCAGGGTTCTCCTCTCCTCCACCAATCATGTGAGGCCAGCGCGATGCTGTGTCTGAACGTCATGACCTTACTCCCACACACCGTGGTAATGAAGCGGAAAAGTCCAGTAGTCTGGTGACCATGAACAGCATTTCCATTTTGTGTTGCAGAGATTAGGATCATTGATGACGCCTGCAAGAAAGAAAAAAACAAAGTCACCCCTCACCCAACTTAGCATATAAATGAAAATGATATTAAATCTCCCCACATCTACAGACTTGAAGTCTGACAGCCCCTGCCACCCAGCATGGCCAGAAAGAAACGACGGTCTGTTGTGACAGAATATGAGAAATGATCAGTATTTTGATATTTAGATATAAATATTTGGCTTAATGATCTCTAAAAAGCAACAAACAAACATAATCTGTCCCCTGTAAGCAGGGGTAGGAGTGGCTTAAAGGAAAACTCCACCCCCAAAATAATATTTGGTATTTGTTTCATTTGTCCATTGTTGATATACATAGTCTTAAAATGTGTGCATGTTAGCGATCAAGTTTTCAAGATACAGTATATAACTTTCAAAATACATTTCGGGAGTATATCAACAATGGACTAATGAAACAAATACCAAAAGACAGTTTTTGGGTGGAAGTTTCCTTTAACATTCCCTGTATTCACCTCTATTTGCTACACTGGCATTACAATGCAGTACTGATCCCAATTTGGCCTGAGAAGGCCAGAGAATAGAAAAGGGGGTGATCAGTTGCGCAGTTACAGAAAGAGAGGATGTCACTTAAAGTGCGTGGAGGAACTCATCAAAACCTTTCAGTAATGACTCAACAAATGATTATTCTTGTGTTCCAGTGGAATCGCTATACCCTGATCCCTCACCCCGTGTCAGCCCTATGAAAGCATTTGAAGTTACTTCATCCACCACCTGTGGGCACGGATCAGTGGGAAATGTATTGGTGCTTGAAATACAGTGTTGTAGAGGTCAGCATGGGCCAACTCTTAGACGTGCAGATATTTCACCTGCTCCGGCGTTTATTGCAGAGGGACTGTAGCTAGCTGTACAGGGTACAGGGCCATGCAGCTCACCCTTGCCACCGGAGGCTATGCCTCAAAAACACTGTCTCCATGGTAACAACACCCAGTTCCACGACAGGTATGAAGGGCATATTAAGAGATTGTGGTTTTGTGTAAAGAAAGAACTCTCACCCTGAGAGAGTTTGTGTGTGTGTGTGTGTGTGTGTGTGTGTGTGTGTGTGTGTGTGTGTGTCTGTGTGTGTGTGTGTCTGTGTGTGTCTGTGTCTGTGTCTGTGTCTGTGTCTGTGTCTGTGTCTGTGTCTGTGTGTGTGTGTGTGTGTGTGTGTGCGTGTGCGTGTGCGTGTGCGCGCGTGTGTGTGTGTGTGTGTGTGTGTGTGTGTTTGTCTGTGTGTGCATGTGCGTGTGTCTGTGTGTGCGTGTGCGCATGACTACCTGGGGTGTGTGTATGATAAAGGACTAGTCATGACAAAGGCATTCTTGCCGTACCAAGGCATGAATAGTGATTGACAGTAAAATGTAACCAATCTCTGTAAACCTTTCTTCACACTATTAAAGTGCCATTAACCTAATGATCCCTTCCCTTGAAAGAACTGTGTTTAATGTCTTTCCTTTTTAGAGCAAATGAGTCCAGAATCTGATTATCAATGCATCTTGACAAGGGCTGGATAATTATTCATTTTGATTATGGTGCGGACTCAAATGTTCCATTTGCATTTCAGAGCGCCTCTCATCAGACTTAGCTGATTACATTTTCATAGAGGCTTCATCTGCCTAACAGAGAGGCCTGGTGCCTGCATTCATATTGTGGTCATAATCTGGTTGGAAATATTCAAAGCGCTTCCCTTATTTCCTGCCTGAATGATGTTGATGGATTTAGGTGCAATGAGACATATTGAATGTATCCCATAATTCAAGAAAATCATGAGTCATGCATCACTTTCTTGTAACTTTGAGGAAGGAAAAGAGACATTTTTCCATTCTTAGTTGAGTTTTAGATCTGAGACTTCTCTTTGTAATACTCTCATACGTGGATTCTAAGCATATGATACAAATCTGAAAACGATGGGATTTTAGTTGTTTTGGATAGGATTGGCACATTGGAGGCTGCTGAGGAGAGGACGGCTCATAGTAATGGTTGGAATGGAATGAATGGAATGGTATCAAACACCTGAAAACCATGTTATGGATACCATTCCATTTACTTCATTCCAGCGATTATTATGAGCCATTCTCCCCTCAGCAGCCTCTACTGGATGAGCATGTTCAAACAGGTGCGAGAAAGGTCCACTGAAAATGTGAAATAGAGCTATCTTTGTTTTTTGTTTGCTGTGTAGGTTTTAGTGTGAGAAATTAGGTTAGGTATGTGAACCATGTATGAGACCACATGGCTGTTTATTTTCACATTAGTCATGTCATTCCATAGAGATCTCTCTCATCTCTCTCATCAAAAGAGCTGCTAAATCATGAACCATACCACAAACGTCCTCTCCGGAGGTAACTGTGGGATAACACACTCCATTCTCTCTCTGTCATTCTCTCTCTCTCTCTCTCTTGCATGCATGCACGGCCTTGCGCACGTCCACACACGCACACGCGCACACACACACACACACACACACACACACACACACACACACACACACACACACACACACACACACACACACACACACACACACACACACACACACACACACACACACACACACACACACACACACACACACACACACACTATAACCAGCAGCTGAGCTTGTGAATTTCACATTCTGACAAGACCACGAGAAAAACCAAGAATAGGATTGGATTGCTGAGAGACTTTTCTCTCCTCAGAGGGTCAATTCAGGGCATTAAAAAATAAATAAATTGACTATTGCTGCCCTGGTTAAGACATACATCAAACACAATATGTTAAAAGGGGGTCTTCTGGAGACAGACATCCACTGTCAGTGTCAAAGTTGATTAAAAGGAGGCTGATCTGGAGCTGTAATTACTTCACACTGCTCAGAGACCTCTGGATGCTGGAGACATGAAACACTGAGGGCTTCTTACTCCTCAGGCCTTTCTGTCAATTAAGGATTGCAACAATGTACTGATTGTTTTAACTAAATGAGGGGAGAAAAGAACTACAAATATACAGTTATCTTGATTTCCTGGGGAACTATTATCATCCATTCACCTAATAGCTGAGATGTATCACTGAGACATTAGGCAGATAATCCTCTATATCGTTCATATTGTCCCCGTGGCTTATTGTGTCAACCTGATGAACAGCCACAGCTGGGCTATGACAGCCTGTATCAATATCACAAGGTCTAAATAATCAATCATACTTTACACTACTGAGATGGGGTTGGTTCATTGAGCTTTGCTGCAATAACACAACAGTGATGAATCAAATCAAAATCAAATCAATTTACATTTGTCACATGCTTTGTAAACAAAAGGTGTAGAATATCAGTGAAATGCTTACTTATGGGCCATTCCCAACAATGCAGAGAGAAAAATATAGAAAAAATAATAACACAAGGAATATATACGCAATGAGTAAAGATAACTTGGCTATATACAGGGAGTACAAGTACCGAGTAGGGTTGCACATTTTGGGGAATATTCAGAGGTGGAAACTTTCCGTGGGAATTAATGAGAATATATGGGAATTAACGGGAATATGTGGGAATTAACGGACATATATGCAAATGTATATTAATACCATTTAAATGTAGATGTTTTTTGCATTTGAATATATTTACAATATCATATGGAGAAAGAAACATAAAAATTTTACCTCATAAGTAGGCATAATTGCAAATGATTAAATCCTTCTAATAGAAATAAAAAAAACTATTTAGTTATCTACCAACAAAGACAGGGCTCTAACTCCTCTAGCTCCACAATGAAATAGGGTGCAGGCCAGGCAGCAGGCTATTAGCCAGCCTGCCAGCTTAGTGGAGTCTGCCACTAGCACAGTCAGTGTAGTCAGCTCAGCTATCCCCATTGAAACCGTGTCTGTGCCTCGACCTAGGTCGGGCAAAACTAAACATGGCGGTGTTCGCCTTAACAATCTCACTAGAATAAAGACCTCCTCCATTCCTGCCATTATTGAAAGAGAGCGTGATACCTCACATCTCAAAATAGGGCTACTTAATGTTAGATCCCTCACTTCAAAGGCAGTTTTGGTCAATGAACTAATCACTGGTCATAATCTTGATGTGATTGGCCTGACTGAAACATGGCTCAAGCCTGATGAATTTACTGTGTTAAATGAGGCCTCACCTGCTGGTTACAATAGTGAGCATATCCACCGTCCATCCCGCAAAGGCAGAGGTGTTGCTAACAAATTACGGACTCCTCTTTAAATCTGCGTATTCCTCCAAAGCTCAGTTGTCCTGAGTCTGCACAACTCTGCCAGGACCTAGGATCAAGAGAGACACTCAAGTGTTTTATTACTATTTCTCTTGACACAATGATGAAAATAATCATGGCCTCTAAACCTTCAAGCTGCATACTGGACACTATTCCAACTAAACTACTGAAAGAGCTGCTTCCTGTGCTTGGCCCTCCAATGTTGAGCATAATAAACGGCTCTCTATCCACCGGATGTGTACCAAACTCACTAAAAGTGGCAGTAATGCCGTGCCGTGGCTGAGATCTTTGTGGGCTATATCCGGCCTTGTCTCAGGATGGTTAGTTGGTGGTTGAAGATATCCCTCTAGTGGTGTGGGGGCTGTGCTTTGGCAAAGTGGGTGGGGTTATATCCTGCCTGTTTGGCCCTGTCCGGGGGTATCATCGGATGGGGCCACAGTGTCTCCTGACCCCTCCTGTTTCAGCCTCCAGTATTTATGCTGCAGTAGTTTATGTGTCAGGGGGCTAGGGTCAGTCTGTTATATCTGGAGTACTTCTCCTGTCTTATCCGGTGTCCTGTGTGAATTTAAGTATGCTCTCTCTAATTCTCTCTTTCTCTCTTTCTTTCGTTCTCTCTCTCGGAGGACCTGAGCCCTAGGACCGTGCCTCAGGACTACCTGGCATGATGACTCCTTGCTGTCCCCAGTCCACCTGGCCGTGCTGCTGCTCCAGTTTCAACTGTTCTGCCTGCAGCTATGGAACCCTGACCTGTTCACCGGACGTGCTACCTGTCCCAGACCTGCTGTTTTCAACTCTCTAGAGACAGCAGGAGCGGTAAAGATACTCTCACTGATCGGCTATGAAAAGCCAACTGACATTTACTCCTGAGGTGCTGACCTGCTGCACCCTCGACAACCAGTGTGATTATTATTATTTGACCATGCTGGTCATTTATGAACATTTGAACATCTTGGTCATGTTCTTTTATAATCTCCACCCAGCACAGCCAGAAGAGAACTGGCCACCCCTCATAGCCTGGTTCCTCTCTAGGTTTCTTCCTAGGTTTTGGCCTTTCTAGGGAGTTTTTCCTAGCCACCGTGCTTCTACACCTACATGGCTTGCTGTTTGGGGTTTTAGGCTGGGTTTCTGTACAGCACTTTGAGATATCAGCTGATGTAAGAAGGGCTACATAAATACATTTGATTTTGATTTGAGTTATGAATTTAACTTTATTTAAATGAGTTGACTCTTCACATGGGATGATTTCACTGAACTACAAAATAAAGGGACTATTGAATGATCCCCAATGATCCATCGCATCTCCCAAAAACGTTTTCAAGATACATCTGTAAAAGGATAGTCTAGAAACTAAACCTTTGGTTGTCTTCCTCTCAGGCTTCCATGTCTTCTCCCTGGACCTCCTCAATGTCCACCTCTTAAACATCAGACTCTGAGGCCTCATCTTCACTGTCACTTTCCAATCTTGTTGAGGATGGCTCATTGTCAGGCTCAAAAAGCCTCAAATTTGCCCGGATGGCCACCAATCTTTCAACCCTTGTATTGGTCAGCCTGTTATGTGCTTTGGTGTGTGTGTTCCCAAACAAGGACCAGTTGCGCTCTGAGGTGGCTGATGTTGGTGGGATTTGGAGGATGATGGAGGCAACAGGTGAGGAGCCTCAGATCCACAAGGTCCCTTCCACCAGGTGGTTGATGAGAAATGTTGGCACGCCATATTGCATCTCCATCCCAAAGCCCTTGCTTGGAAGTGTACTTCGCCAGACTGCCAAGAACCTTTCCCTCATCCAGGTAAAGTTGGCGAAACACGGTAGTGATGACAACATAGGCCTTGTTGATCTCTGCACCAGACAGGATGCTCTTGCCAGCATGCTTGGTGTCCAACATGTACGCTGCAGCGTGTATGGGCTTCAGGCAGAAGTCTTCAAGCTTTTTTATGTATTTCAGAACTGCAGTATCCTCTGCTTGGAGCAACAGTGAAGTGGGCAGGGCAGTACAGATTTCTTCTCTTACATCTGCAAGCAGAGTCTGAACATCAGACAAGATGGCATTGTCTTCCTCAATCCATGCAATGACTACTGATATAGGTTTCAGGAGTTTCAGGCTGCTTACCACTCTCTCCCAAAATACATCATCCAGGAGGATCCTCTTGATGTGGCTGTCCATATTGACAGACTGTGATATGGCCATTTCTTGGAGAGTCTCCTTCCCATCCAGGAGACTGTCAAACATGATGACAACACCATCCCAACGGGTGTTGCTGGGCAGCTTCAATGTGGCGCTCTTATTCTTCTCACTGCTTGTTGAGGTAGATTGCTGCTATAACTTGATGACCTTTCACATATCTAACTATTTCCTTGGCTCTCTTGTAGTGTGTCCATTGTTTTCAGTCCCATGATGTCCTTGAGGAGCAGATTCAATGCATGACAGCACAGCCAATGAGTGTGATGTGAGGGTAGGACTCCTCCACTTTAGACCAAGCAGCCTTCATGTTCGCAGCATTGTCTGCCACCAGTGCAAATATCTTCCGTGGTCCAAGGTCATTGACTGCCTTCAGCTCATCTGCAATGTAGAGACTGGTGTGTCTGTTGTCCCTTGTGTCTGTGGTCTTGTAGAATACTGGTTGAGGGGTGGAGATAATGTAGTTAATTTTCCTTTCCCACGATTATTCGACCATGCATCAGAGATGATTGCAATAAAGTCTGCTTTCTCGATGATTTGCTTGACCTCACTTGAACTCTGTTGAACTCTGCATCCAGTAAATGAGTAGATAAAGCATGTCTGGTTGGAGGGGTGTATGCTGGGTGTAGAACATTCAAAAATCTCTTCCAATACACATTGCCTTCGAGCATCAGAGGTGAACCAGTTGCATACACAGCTCGAGCAAGACATTCATTAGCATTTCTCTGACCACGTTCCTCCATTGAGTCAAAAAAACTTGGGATTCCAGGAGGACCATGAGCTGTTGCTATCGATAAGGTGTCTGATTCAACATTTTCACCTCAAATAGTATCATAGAGGGACTTTTGTCAGAGGTTGCTTGTTGTGAGGGCTGAGGGAACTTGGCCAGGTGATTCTGCATCTTTGTTGCATTCTTCACATATGATTTGGCACAATATTTGCAAATGTACACAGATTATCCTTCTACATTAGCTGCAGTGAAATATCTCCACACATCAGATAGTGCCCGTGGCATTTTCATGCAAAGATTAGAAAATAATTAGTAAAAAAATACAATTCCATGTACAGATAAATAGTTAGGCAGTTAGATTAAACAACTCCTTTGTAAGATAAATGTTTTAAAATGAAACATGTATGGAAACAGGTGAATTAACACTCCTCAGTTAACAGGCTCAAGCAAGCAACTAACTAGCAGAAATTGTAAACAAGTTAGAAATGATTTAAACACACTTTGCTGTAGGCTACTATTTTCTAGCTACCAAAAAATCATGTATGTCATATTAAATATATTCACCCCACTCAGTATTGTAAATATTTACCAGAAAGCATGTAGTCCTTGGCTCAGACAGTATAGTATTGTGGGCTCAATAGCATCACATTAGTGTGTAAGATCTTGAGATTCAGCTGTACATCTGATGGAAGAGTGCACTGCACATGCGATGGAAGAGGGTTGCAATTCCATTTAATTGGGGATAGTTTAACCAAAATATGCCACAAAACCTAGAATTTCCTTATTATGTATCCCACAAAAAAACTTTTTTGATGAATTTGAGCAAAATGCCCAAAATTCCAAGGCATCCCATGGAAAATGTCCAAGCCTATGCAACCCTAGACATAATTGATGTACTGTAGATATGCACATATAGCAGTGGAAGCTCATAATTGGTTTTATTGTAAAACATTGATAAAGTTATCCTTTTTAGATAAAACTATACTAAATATAATTACGTCACCAAATAACAGATTAAAACAGACTATTTTGCAAAGAAGGTCTACAGTAGCCTCAACAGCACTCTATAGTGTAGCACCATGGTGTAGCCGGAGGACAGCTAGCTTCCGTCCTCCTCTGGGTACATTGACTTCATTACAAACCTAGGAGCATCATGGTTCTCTCCTCCTTCCATAGACTTACACAGTAATTATGACAACTTCCGGAGGATGTACTCCAGCCTTTCAGAGCTCTTGCAGCATTAACTGACATGTTGTCCGCCCAATCAAAGGATCAGATAATTAATCTACTACTGAAAGCATAAGCTACAGCTAGCTAGCACTGCGGCGTATAAAATGTGGTGAGTAGTTGACTCAAAGAGAGAGCAAGACAATAGTTGAACAGTTTTGAACAAATTAATTTCTTCCAAAATGAAGGAAAATCAAGAGAGAAATAAAGAGAAAGATGAAACACCCTGCTCAAACAGAGGGATGCTATGCTAACTAGCTGTCTTTGACTTTCCAACACAACATTGGAACTTTTCCAAGACAATGTACGTTTTTGGTGTTACTAATTTATTACCAATTTATTGTAACTGCTTATTGACGTTTACTAACACGCTAGTTCTATTAGCTATGCAGACTATGGCGTTACTTTAGCTAATATGGTGACAACGATGTAAGTTGTTTGTAGAGGTTTGGCTTGGAAAGGTTTTTTCGCCTACAGCTGATTTGTTGCGCATTGAAGTCCACAAGCGAAGGGAAGAGAAGGAATACAACGTGGCTGTAATGAGAGTGAACTCTGTTTACGGTGATCAGGCGTGTATTCATTTCGCCGATTCTGTTGAAAAACGCTTAAAAAAAATAACTTTAGTAAAAAGCACAGCATGCAATAATCTGAGACAGCGCTCAGCCATTCTCCGCCATGTTGGAGTCAACAGAAATACGAAATTACATCATAAATATTCCCTTACCTTTGATGATCTTTCATCAGAATGCAGTGCTGATGCAAAAAGTGAATGCAAAAAGTGATATTACAAATCGAATAAACTGGTCAAACTCAGTTGAGAATCAATCTTCAGGATGTTTTTCTCATATATATCCAATAACGTCCCAGATGGAGCCTTTCTTCATGTCTATCTAACGCATTGCAGACAAGGACATCACATGCGTAGTGTGCGTGGCCAAGAACTGGCAATATGCCTGACCTGTCACTCCAAAGGCTCTCATTCGGTCCCACATCAGGCTAGACGCTTCATTCCACGTTCTACTGCCTGTTGACATCTAGTGGAAGGCGTATGAAGTGCATACAGATCCATAAATATAAGGCAATTGAATAGGGGATGCCTTTCACAGCGACCCATTTCAGAATTTTCACTTCCTATTTGGAAGTTTGCCTGCCATATGAGTTCTGTTTTACTCACAGATATAATTCAAACAGGTTTAGAAACTTCAGAGTGTTTTCTATCCAATAGTAATAATAATATGCATATCATATCATATGATCTAGGACAGAGTACGAGGCCATTTAATTTGGGCACCAATTCATCCAAAAGTGAAAATGTCGCCCCCTATCCCTAAGAAGTTAAATGGAAGCAAATGGAACAAAATGGGCATAAACATACCTGAATTTGTCCAATAGAAACTCTTGTTTGCAACTGTTGGACTAATGACTACACCCTACATCAGCTAGATGTAGGCAAGAGTGTGCAAGGCGGAATTGAATGTCACTGTCTGTCACCTTAAATTTGTCTCTCGACCTGTGTTGAATATGTTGTAAATTTTCCTTCATAGTCTAGGTTGTAGCAACCTCATGATGGGTATAGGGAAATTTGAGTATCATGTAGTAGCCTAAACCTATCGCTGTTACATTGAACTGGGTGAATGGAATATGAATGAGAGTCATCCAATATGCTGTAATAGAAATAAGGCCATGCTCATGAAAAAAAAATCATCCTCCCTCATCTTAAATGGCACTGACCGCCACTGACATATAGGTAGTGGTAAAGTGACTATGCAACAGGACAGATAATGAACAGTAGCAGCAGCATATGTGATGAGTCCAAAGAGTTGGTGAAAAAAAGGTAAACTATTTAGTAGTCTTATGGCTTTGGGATAGAAGCTGTTCAAGGTCCTGTTGGTTCCAGACTTGATGCATCGGTACTGCTTTCCATGCGGTAGCAGAGAGAACAGAGTGACTTGGGTGGCTGGAGTCTTTGACAATTTTTAGGGCCTTCCTCTGACACCGCCTGGTATAGATGTCCTGGATGGCAGGGAGCTCAGCCTCAGTGATGCACTAGGCTGTACGCACTACCCTCTATAGCGCCTTGCGGTTGGATGCTAAGCAGTTGCCCTATCAAGCGGGGATGCCGCCAGTCAAGATGTTTCCGGAACTCTGCGATCAGCTCCTTTGTCTTGCTGACGTTGAGGGAGAGGTTGTTGTCCTGGCACCACACTGCCAGGTCTTTGACCTCCTCCCTATAGGCGAACTCATTGTCGTCGGTGATCAGGCCTACCACCATTGTGTCATCAGCAAACTTAATGATGGTGTTGGAGTCGTGCACGGCCACGCAGTCGTGGCTAAACAGGGAGTACAGGAGGAGACTAAGCATGCACCCCTGACGAGCCTCCGTGTTGAGGGTCAGCGTTGCGGATGTGTTGGTGCCAACCCTCACCACCTGGGGGGTGGCCCGTCAGGAAGTTCAGGATCCAGTTGCAGAGGGAGGTGTTCAGTCCCAGATTCCTGAGCTTAGTGATGAGCTTGGAGGGCACTGTAGTGTGCAATGCTGAGCTGTAGTCAATTAACAGCATTCTCACAAAGGTATTTCTATTTTCCAGGTGGGAGAGGGCTGTGTGGAGTGCAATAGAGATTGTGTCATCTGTGGATATGTTGGGGCGGTAATCAAATTGGTCTGGGATGATGGTTTTGATGTGAGCCTTTCAAAGCATTTCACGGCTACAGATGTGAGTGCTACGGGTCTATAGTCATTTAGACAGGTTACATTGGAGTTATTTGCACAGGGACTATGGTGGTCTGCTTGAAACATGTAGGTATTACAAACTGGGTCAGGGAGAGGTTGAAAATGTCAGTGAAGACACCCACCAGCTGGTCAGCGCGTACTCTGAGTACGCGTCCTGGAAATCCATCTGGCCCCATGGCCTTGTGAACGTTGACCTGTTTAAAGGTCCAACAACATCGCACAGTTGTCCAGAATTGCTGGTGTTCTCATGCGTGGTTCAGTGTTGATTGCCTTGAAGCGAGCAAAGAATGCAATTTTAAATTCTTAGGGATAGCCCCCTTTTTTTCAATTTTCGCCTAAATGACATACCCACATTTAACTACCTGTCGCTCAGGCGAATAGGAGGATATAACACAATAGATCTGGTAGAAGAAAATACAAAGAAAAAAACACTTTTTTTCTACCACCATCTTTGAAATGCAAGAGAAAGGTCCCAGTTCTAGCCATCACTCTGGTTGAAATTCTGATAGTGTCCATAAGATGGCAGCAGTGTATGTGCAAAGTTTCAGACAGATAACTCTAACTATGAGTGAACTACAATACTTTTAGTGTGAGGTCCACAGTTACATTTGGGCAAATCTTGAAGGAGACATTCGAATTCATTACATTTTTTATGCAAGAATATCGTCAAATCTGTATAATTGGACTTTGATTTAGCTTTCCAAGTATTAGTAGCCATATTATAAGTTCAACATTTGCAAACAACCAGTTTTCATAACTTCATAACTTTGAATATTCTTATAATTTTTGTCCAAAATGAAAAGGCATGCTGTCGTACAAGGCTAGTAGCTAAATTTTACGACATGTACATGGTTTACTCCCATAACGCCCAGCTCATTGGCTATCTAGCTAGCTTTGTTTGACCCCGATTGGTGCTTATTTGACAAAGATACAGTCGTTCAAGTGATGACCCCCCGCGTCATCGGTGTGCCATGAAGGCGTCGCTCTCTGACCAACTACTAGATCCCTAATGATATAGTGACGTCTTGTTACATTCTAGGATCTCTGAAGAATAAATACGAATGTGATTTGACTCGTTTAATGTTTAGGGTGAGATTTTCACAGATCCCTTTCTTTGCAAATTGAACGAGTGGAAATACAAAATCGATCGTGCATGCTATATGGACCTTTTTAGGATTTGAAAAATGATTTTATTTAACAAAAGGACCTTCATGTTATCTCTGGGACCCTTTGGATGATAAGTCAGAGCAAGATTTCAGAATGTAAGTACACATTTCACCTTCAGAGGTGAATTTATCAAACCTATCGCGGTGAAAATAGTGTTTTCACTCTCCTCAAACAATAGCATGGCATTTTTTCGCAGTAATAGCTAATGTAAATTGGACAGTGCAGTTATATTAACCTCTAACGAGCCTCTACCCCGGGTCCGGGATCACCCCCCATCCCCCCACACACTGATTAGCATAGCTAGCATAGCTTCACAAGTAGATAGTAGCATCTAAATATCATTAAATCACAAGTCCAAGACACCAGATGAAAGATACAGATCTTGTGAATAAAGCCACCATTTCAGATTTTTAAAATGTTTTACAGGGAAGACAAAATATGTAAATCTATTAGCTAAACACGTTAGCAAAATACACCACTTTTCTAACTCCATCAGTTTCTTACTACTTCAGGTGCTATCACCAATTCGGCTAAACTAAGATATTGATAGCCACTAACCAAGAAAAAACCTCTTCAGATGACAGTCTGATAACATATTTATGGTATAGGATAGGTTTTGTTAGAAAAAAGTGCATATTTCAGGTAGAAATCACAGTTTACAATTGCACCGACCATCACAAGACGACTAGAATTACTATAGAGAGCAACGTGTATGACCAATTTACTCTTAATAAAACATTTCATAAGAATAGACAAAGCATAGCAATGGAAAGACCCAGATCTTGTGATTCCAGACAATATTTCAGATTTTCTAAGCGTTTTACAGCGAAAACACAATAAATCGATAAGTTAGCATACCACATGTGAAAACGTTACCAGAGCATCGATTCCAGCCAAAGAGCGCTATAACGTAATCACCGCCAAAATATATTAATTTTTTCACTAACCTTCTCAGAATTCTTCCGATGACACTCCTGTAACATCATTTTACAACATACATATACAGTTTGTTCGAAAAGGTGCATATTTAGCCATACAAAACCGTGGTTACACAATGAAAATACTAGGAAATCAAGCCTCAATATGTCTGACGTCATCTTTCAGAGTGATCTAGTTTAATTGAAAGCTAATCATATACTTGACTAAAAAATACAGGGTTGACAGGAATCGAAAGACAAATTAGTTCTTAATGCAACCGCTGATTTACATTTTTAAAATTATCCTTACTTTTCAATACAGGGTTCGCCAAGTGACGCGATAACAAACAAAATGGCGAAATATGCGTTTAAAATATTTCGACAGAACAACGATTTATCATATTAAATATTGCTTACTTTGAGCTGTTCTTCCATCAGATTCTTGGGCAATGTATCCTTTCTATGTTGTAATCTTCTTTTGGTCGATAGATGTCCTCTGTCCTTCGAAATGTCCACTAACAACGACCGAGACCCCGAAACGTTCCCAAAGCTAGAAAGTGCACGACAAAGAAATTCCTCAGAATCGCACTAAACGGATATAAACGGTTCAAATTAACTACATTATGATGTTTTTAACAACTATAACGAGTAAAAACATGACCAGAGAAATATTGCTGGTTAGACAACGATTTGGAATGAGGCAAGTCCGATGTCCTTCACGCTTCAGGCGCGCGACGAGAAAGGGAGGTACCTCTACGTTTTGTTCTTTTATAGTGGCTGTGATTGTGCAATCGATTCCATTCAAAACGTGATGACGTACAGACACCCAGAGGAAGACGTAGGCAGTGTCGGTTTCTTCATAGCATTCACTGTCACCTTAAAAACAGACTCCAGATCAGGGGTAAAAATTTCTGAAATCTGACCCCTGTCATGAAAAGTGCTGTAGATATAGTTCTGTACCACTCAGAGACAAAATTCCAACGGCTATAGAAACTAGAAAGTGTTTTCTATCCAATAATAACAATAATATGCATATTGTACGATCAAGAATTTAGCACGAGGCAGTTTAATTTGGAGACCAAAATATGCTAATGCGGAACAGCACCCCCTATAGTTCCAAGAAGTTAAATAATAATTTAAGCTTTCAGCCGATATAAGACACTTATATGTACCGACATTTGTTGTTTCTCTAAAATCTGCAGTCTTGACAAAAGGCGCTGCATGATTTACAACTGACGGGACGCCGATCCTTAATTAAGTTTGTCTGGTAGGCTCGCGTCACTGGGCAGCTCGCAGCTGGGTTTCCCTTTGTAATCTGTGATAGTTTGCAAGCCCTGCCACATCCGACGAGCATCAGAGCAGGTGTTGTAGGATTCGATCTTGGTCCTGTATTGACGGTTTGCCTGTTTGATGGCTTGTCGGAGTTCGTAGCGTCCGGATTAGTGTCCTGCTCCTTGAAAGCGGCAGATACTGTTCAGCCATCTCAACAGTGGATGTGTGTGTGAGAGAAGACTTGATGTGGACAACCAAGTCTGGAACTGTCCAGAGATGATCTAGCAAAGAATCATGATCATGGTCGCAAGAGGAAATGGAATTCATAGGGGTAGCACTTTGTTTCTCCCCATGTTTACTCTTGTGAACACCATGTGACCCCCAGACCAGTCCTTTGGTGAATAGGTGACTGCAGTAATGCAGTCTCCCAGCCAGTCATGTGAATATGGACAGAATGGACCAGAGCTGAACACCACGTCCTGTCTTCCATCCATTACACATGAAAGGTGAGAGCCCCATGGGTCTACCAGCCAATGTGCTCATGTTCTATTACCTTTCGGACACCTCACATTGTGCATCTGCAATAGGCCCCAATGTTGCTCTATTTCTGAAATACCCTACATCATATGCAGCCTGGGAATGAAATTAATGTAAAATACTAGAGCAGAATAAGCTCAAGCAAACCTTTGGTGGCCGAGACAAGATAAGCAAGGGAATGGTATTAGCTATGCTAGAGTGGTGGATTTAGCTAGACCCAAGATGTATATTACTGTACCTGTTCAGTCTTGGTTTTGCAATTTATGACTGAAGTAAAATACTTTATTGTAAATTCAAATAGTCTGGTAAAACAACAACAACATTTTCCCTTTCGGGAGACATCCTGTGTACCACTCTAGGAAGATCTCAAGACCCCTACAAAGTTACCAACAGATCAATATGAACTAGAGTAAACACAGACAGAGCAGGCTGTGAGAGCTAGAAAACTCCAGAGGGATTATGTGGGACAAGGCATAGGGTCAGGCAGGGAGGCTATAGTGCTAGGGTAGAGGATAGGTCAAACACCATGGGCTGGTTTACAAGAAAGTGGCTGTCATTGTAGACGTCTTAACTGACCAAAATCTGTGTATTTTGTCATTATCAATTACACACCATTGCGTCACAGCTTCAAGTCACGCTCACCGACCAAAGATAGCTTGCTAAAATAATTGACAACATCTGTCCATCAGAGGCAGTGATCTATGTTGCCCTTCAGATGGCCCCACCTCCTAATAGTCTCCAGGGTTTATGAGATTTAGACTGTGCTGTCATCAAATATCTCTGATGTTATATATAGAGTATTAGCTGTGCAGGGGCTGTGTATAGTAATCTTTTGTTTGCAGCAGTGGCATACAGTACGTAACTTGAAACATATTATTTATAGGATGTGGCATCTAATGTGGCATCTGTCTGTCACGGCTTTGCTGAGAAAGATGATGGATAATGTGGCAGAATTGTGTTAATTAAGTTCACTCAAGCAGAGTGGAGTGCAGACTGGTGGGCGGGGGACGTCTGGGTATTAGCATGCAGTGGGGCAGTGCTGCAGACCAGACACTTGCCTTGAGTCCAGGATGACACAGCCATTTTGGATAGATACTGACCGGCTCTCTCGCTGACTGAAGCATAAAAACAGTCTGGTAGTCAAAACTGACTTTGAGTGCTCTGACATTCATGCTGGAAAGCCTACATTTTTATTTTCGGAAAAGATGTACTGTATTTTAAACATAATTTACCAGCTGCTATGTGTTTGGTTTAATGTATCATATTTCCCTTCACGAGTAACGAGTGAGTAAAAATAAATATCCTTCTTTTCTGTCAACATTTCCTGTTTTTGAAAATAAGAAACTAGAAAAATATATTTCAATGCAAGTTGAGTCAAACGTAATTTGATTCATAATGTCCTTTCAAAATTAAAGTAGCAATTCAGCCCACAACTTGTATCACTTGATGAGGGTCTCTTTTAAAGTGAGTTATTACAGATGGTAAATGGAAACTGCCTGCCCTCTATAACAACTTAGAATGACTCCATTGTTGAAAGGACACCCTCAGTCACTCCAATTCATTGTGCTTTCCCTTGAACAGGTCAGGGTTACAATACAGACTGTGTTCATGATTGATCAAAGCATTTCATGTAAGGACAAGAGGTTTCCTCTAGTCGTGTACACTGTATCAGAGCATGCTTTTTTAAATGGCTTTGGACTATCCTTTACCAGTCTGTACTGTAGCTATTAGGAAAATAACACACCTAGTGATGTGAATAGTGTGTGTGGATCAGAGTCTATATTAAATAAATACAAACAACATTTGACCGCTATGAAAACTAGTCTCCAATCCAGCTGAAAATGAAAAGCTCTTGACAATACATAACGACATGTTTTGGAAGAAGAGAGGAAAGGGCAGGGTGAAACAGGATAGTGTGAGAAGCCTCAGTGTTGTCACTGGCCCAGCATTGATTAAACATACCTCTCCTGCTGTGTCTCGGAGCTAAGAGCTATTCTCCTTTTCTCCTTCTCCTTTCTCTCTTCTTCACCTTTCCTTTGAGATGTTGCCCTTCAGCCTGCCTGCCTGTCAGATCCATCTGGCTCAGCCGCACCACACCCGGCTCCTGGGGTATTACACTCCTACACTACACAGGCCCTGTCAGACACTGATGCTATCCCATCACCACCAAATACCACCCTTTTAACACAATAACAAAATTATATAGGAAGTAGTTTATTCTGCTGTCAGCGACTGAGCTTCAATAGTATGAATTGCGCTTAAAACCAACAGTGTACGGTAAGTGAGAAAAAAATTAAGACATAAATAGCCCAGTATCACCATTATTGCCTGAGTGCCCAATTGTCTTTCCTATTTTAAAGTTTAGTTTTTGCTTTTTCTGGTCTCAAGAGGCATTATCTTGGCTGGAGAATACCCTGCTATTAAGTAAATATCTTAATGCTTTACCTTTCTGGGAAAAAACATATAACAGACACAGAACTATGATCCAGAATTAAAGGGATGTCATCAATAAAACACATATAGCACAACGATCCCGAATTAAAGCGATGTCGTAATAATACACACCCAGCACCATGATCCAGAATTAAAGGGATGTCGTCAATGACACACACGCAGCCCAATGATCCAGAATTAAAGTGATGTAGTCAATAACACACAGGCAGCACAATGGTCCAGAATTAAAGGGATGTCGTCAGTCTTGGGGGTAATGACTAGCAAAATCCATTTCCATGATAGAGCTATAAATGTCATTACCTGCCACACACACATATCTTCTCTATAACTCATCTCAGGCTCTGGGATTGGCCTGTCTCTGTACATGGCTCTACATGACTTTCACTGCTGTCATGTATGTATCAGAGGAGGCTGGTGGGAAGAGCTATAGGAGGACAGGCTTATTGTAATGGCTGGAATTGACATAATGGAAAGGTATCAAACTCAAACATATGGAAACAACATTTATTCCATTCCAGCCATTCCATTGAGACCGTCCTCCTATAGCTCCTCCCACCAGCCTCCACTGGTATACCTCATTATAGCACACTCATTTATGCCATATATCATGGACGTGAGTCTCCTTTGTGCCTCTGTATAGCTGTTAAATATCACTGAACAGAATGTAGATGTTTTTCACACTGATGCACTTCCATTCCAAGTTCAACAATCTCCCCAATAACTGTTCCTGTGAATCAATGACAGCTGGAAATAAATGTCAACATGTCTGCTGAATTGCTGGTTTGAACATATTTCTGGCAAGTTGTGCAGATATGAAAGTTTATAAGGGGATGTTTGTCCCCTCATGTTTGGTATTACTTACTTGTTTAAATCTGTACATAAACCTATATTTAGTATAGGTCTGTTAGCATAAGAGTGGTCCCGTGTGGTTCAGTTGGTAGAGCATGGCACTTGCAACGCCAGGTTTTTGGGTTCGATTCCCATGGGGGACCAGTACAAGAAAATATATGAACTCACTACTGTAAGTCGATCCGGGTAAGAGCGTCTACTAAAATGTATAGACCTCGTTTTAATGAAGGGCGGTGACCTTGGGCTGTGATCTCATCCGGAAACAATCATTGGTAACATAAGTCTGGGGACTGGGAAGGGATATGTGTAGGTTGATCTGACCACAAAAACATAGGGAGGGTGGTGCCAAGGAAATGGCCTCAGAAAAAAACTGAAATCTAATCTGTCCCCGTAATGCACTTCAAGCCACAGTATTAAAAGCATTAGATGCAATTCAAACTCCATTACCCCACAACTTGTCCTTCCTCCACCTTCTTCACATGAGGAGATAATACGCATTCAAAAAGCAATGAAATGCTATGAGAACATTTAAATCAGGCGAATGGGCTTGTTTTTCAGTCTATGGTTACTAATATGTATTATTTATTTCCATCTGAAATAAAAAGGCTCTCACCAGCGATTTCTTTTTTTTTTTACTTCAAAATGTCCATAAGTTTAAATCAAACAAGTACTGCCATGTTCAGGCAAGGGAAGCATTGTGTGAAATATAAACCTGGGCTGTACTGTATGTTTGGTTTACACAAAGAGAATATCACATCCCGTGTAACACCCACTTGAAAACATTGCAGACCTCTTTGCTCTCCGTACCCCCCAGATGTTGAGCCATATGTGCACTATCACCAGAGCATGGATAAAACGTCAGGATTTTACAGCATTAAATGTGTTTTATCTCAGCTTTGCTGTGTTTTCTCTTGCAGTGGGAGATTACCTCTCACATAAGAAACCAACCATCTGTCGGCCGGCCAATAGAATGGGGGATGTTTCTCTGTGTCTTTATGGAAAACACAAATACAGTCTGCTCTGTGGGTGACTCACAAAAATGCTTAGAAGGACATACTGTATTGATAGCTATTCTAGGAATTCACATCACCAGGACTAGCTGGCTTTGTGCTTCTCGTTGACTATTGAAAGAACATTTTCACCTCATATATCAGTGATTCAACCGATTATATGTTGTGTTGGTAACATACTATTTATATAAGTGGAGGCTGCTGAGGGGAGAACGGCTCATAATAATGTCCAGAATGGAGTAAATGGAATGGTATCAAACACATGGTTTTCATCTGTTTGATACCATTCCATTCCAGCCATTCCACTCCATTCCAGCCATTGTTATGAGCCGTCCTCCCCTCAGCAGCCTCCACTGATGCATATGCTCTGTCATTGTATCACTCGCCACTGCTGTACCATAGGTTAGTATTTTGCAGGGATGTAAGTATTGCCTTTAGAAGCCAAATCATTTCAGCAAACCTCAGTCCTCTGCTCATATAAGGACCCAGTTAACACATTTGGTTCTTTGGAAGTTGTGGGAATGTACGTTTTTGGTTTCCCATTGGTTCTGGGAACGAATCCATATGTTTTCTGACAGGTAAAGCAGAACACTTTTTAAACATTCTGAGAACAGAAGTGAACATTCTCTCTGTTCTGGGAACATTCATTTTTAGGTTGCATGGAGGTTCAGAGAAAATTTTACTCTGGTTGCTTAAAAGTGGGATAAACAAACTACAATCAATAACACAATAGAAAAAAGACACAATAGAAAAATCTATATACAGTGTGTGCAAATGTAGTAAGATTAGGAAGGTAAGGCAATAAATAGGCCATAGTGGCGAAATAATTACAATTTAGCATTAACACTGGAGTGATAGATGTGCAGATGATGAATGTGCAAGTAGAGATACTGGGGTGCAAAAGGAGTAAAAATAAAGAACAATTTGGGGAAAGAGGTAGTTGGGTCGGCCATTTACAGATGGGCTGTGTACAGGTGCAATGATCGGTAAGCTGCTTTGACAGTTGATGCTTAAAGTTAGTGAGGGAGATATAAGTCTCCAGCTTCAGTGATTTTTGCAATTCGTTCCAGTCATTGGCAGCAGAACTGGAAGGAAAGGAGGCCAAAAGAAGCTTTGGGGATGACCAGTGAAATATAATTGCTGGAGCGCGTGCTATGGGTGGGTGTTGCTATGTTGACCAGTGAGCTGAGATAAGGCGGGGCTTTACCTAGCAAAGACTTATAGATGACCTGGAGCCAGTGTGTTTGGTGATTAATATGAAGCGAGGGCCAGCCAACGAGAGCATACAAGTCACAGTGGTGGGTAGTATATGGGGCTTTGGTGACAAATCGGATGGCACTGTGATAGATTACATCTATTTTGCTGAGTAGATAGTTGGAGGATATTTTGTAAATTACATCGCCAAAGTCAAGGATCGGTAGGGTAGTCAGTTTTACGAGGTTTGTTTAGCAGTATGAGTGAAGGAGGCTTTGTTGCGAAATAGGAAGATGATTCTAGTTTTAATTCTGGATTGGAGATGCTTAATGTGAGTCCGGAAGGAGAGTTTACAGTTTACAGACACCTAGGTATTTGTAGTTGTCCACACATTCTAAGTCAGAACCGTCCAGAGTAGTGATGCTAGTCGGGCGGGTTTGGGTGCGGGCAAAGATCGGTTGAAAAGCATGCATTTAGTTTTACTAGCTTTTAAGAGCAGTTGGAGGCCACGGAAAGAGTGTTACATGGCATTGAAGCTCGCCTGGAGGTTTGTTAACACAGTGTCCAAAGAAGGGCCAGAAGTATACAGAATGGTGTTGTCTGCGTAGAGGTGGATCAGAGAATAACCAGCAGCAAGTGCGACATCGTTGATATATACAGAGAAAAGAGTCGGCCCGAGAATTGAACCCTGTGGCACCCACATAGAGACTGCCAGAGGTCCGGACAACAGTCCCTCCGATTTGACACACTGAACTCTGTCTGAGAAGTAGTTGGTGAACCAGGCGAGGCAGTCATTTGAGAAACCAAGGCTGTTGAGTCTGCCGATAAGAATGTGGTGATTGACAGAGTCGAAAGACTTAGCCAGGTCGATGAATATGGCTGCACAGTACTGTCTTTTATCAATGGCAGTTATGATACAGTTTAGGACCTTGAGAGTGGCTGAGGTGCACCAATGACCAGTTCGGAAACCAGATAGCATAGCGGAGAAGGTACGGTGGGATTCGAAATGGTCGGTGATCTGTTTGTTCACTTGGCTTTCGAAGACTTTAGAAAGGCAGGTCAGGATGGATATAGGTCTATAACAGTTTGGGTCTAGAGTGTCTCCCCCTTTGAGGAGGGGGATGACCGCGGCAGCTTTCCAATCTTTAGGGATCTCAGATGATACGAAAGAGAGGTTGAACAGACTAGTAATAGGGGTTGCAACAATTGCAGCAGATAATTTTAGAAAGAGAGGGTCCAGATTGTCTAGCCCAGCGGATTTGTAGGGGTCCAGATTTTGCAGCTCTTTCAGAACATCAGCTATCTGGATTTGGGTGAAGGAGAAGCGAGGGGAGCTTGGGCAAGTTGCTGCGTGGGGTGCAGAGCTGTTGGCCGGGGTAGGGGTAGCCAGGTGGAAAGCAAGGCCAGCCGTAGAACAATGCTTATTGAAATTCTCGATTATCGTGGGTTTATCGGTGGTGGCAGTGTTTCCTAGCCTCAGTGCAGTGGGCAGCTGGGAGGATGTGCTCTTATTCTCCACGGACTTTACAGTGTCCCAAAACTTTTTGGTATTTGTGCTACAGGATGCAAATTTCTGTTTTAAAAAGTTAGCCTTTGCTTTCCTAACTGATTGTGTTTATTGGTTCCTAACTTCCCTGAAAAGTTGCATATTGTGGGGGCTATTCGATGCTAATGCAGTACGCCACAGGATCATTTTTGTGCTGGTCAAGGGCAGTCAAGTCTGGAGTAAACCAAGGGCTATATCTGTTAGTTTTAAATTTTTTGAATGGGGCATGCTTATTTAAGATGGTGAGAAAAACACTTTTAAAGAACAACCAGGCATCCTTTACTGACAGGATGAAGTGAATATCCTTCCAGGATACCTGGGCCAGATCGATTAGAAAGGCCTGCTCGCTGAAGTGTTTTAGGGAGCGTTTGACAGTGATGAGGGGTGGTCGTTTGACCGCGGACCCATTACGGACGCAGGCAATGAGGCAGTGATCGCTGAGATCCTGGTTGAAGACAGCAGAGGTGTATTTAGAAGTCAGGTTGGTCAGGATGATATCTATGAGGGTGCCCGTGTTTACGGATTTGGGGTTGTACCTGGTAGGTTCCTTGATAATTTGTGTGAGATTGAGAGCATCTAGCTTAGATTGTAGGACGGACAGGGTGTTAAGCATATCCCAGTTTAGGTCACCTAACAGTACGAACTCTGAAGATAGATAAGGAGCAATCAATTCGCATATGGAGTCCAGGGCACAACTGGGGGCTGAGGGGATTCTATAGCAAGCGGCAACAGTGAAATACTTATTTTTAGAAAGGTGGATTTTTAGAAGTAGAAGCTTGAACTGTTTGGGCACAGACCTGGATAGCATGACAGAACTCTGCAGACTATTTCTGCAGTAGATTGCGACACCGCCCCCTATGGCAGTTCTATCTTGGCGGAAAATGTTGTAGTTGGGGATGGACATTTTTGAATTTTGGTGGCCTTCCTAAGCCAGGATTCAGACACAGCTAGGACATCAGGGGTGACGGAGTGTGCTAAAGCAATTGAATAAAACAAACTTAGGGAGGAGGATATCGGATGTTAACATACATGAACCCAAGGCTTTTATGGTTACAGAAGTCAACAAATGATAGCGCCTTGGGAATAGGTGTGGTACTGGGGTCTACAGGGCCTGGGTTAACATCTACATCACAAGAGCAACAGAGTAGGATAAGGGTACGGCTAAAGGCTATAAGAACTGGTCGTCTAGTGTGTTGGGAACAGAGAATAAAATGAGCAGATTTCTGGGCATGGTAGAATAGATTCAGAGCATAATGTACAGACAAGGGTATGGTAGGATATGAGTACAGTGGAGGTAAACCTAGACGTTGAGTGACGATGAGAGAGGTCTCGTCTCTGGTGGGACCAGTTAAGCCAGGTGAGGTCTCCGCATGTGTGTGGGGGGGGGGGGGGCAAAATAACTATGTAAGGTAAGGTAAAGCGGGACAGAAGGCTCTACAGTGAAATAAAACAATGAGGAATAGCCTAGACAGCAGTAGACAAGGCATTTTGACATTAGAGAGAGGCATATTGACATTAGAGAGAGGCATAAAGCAGTCACAGGTGTTGATCGGGAGAGCTAAGACAACAACGGGTAAATGACGATGAATGGGCAGAGCGGGTCAGTTAGGTACATACAGGACCTGAGTTCGAGGCTGGGGCTGACAGATAAACAAAATGAGGTACCGTGTTATTGAAACAGTCCAGGGGGCATCAGCTGTGTAGCCGAGTGATCATAGGGTCCAAAGAACAGCAATAGGTGAGTCAGGGAGCCATTCAGTAGTCAGTACTACGCTAGGCGAGTGGGAGACACGGCGCTTAGAAAGCTAGCGGGCCGGGGCAAGAAGATGGGTCTTCGGCGACATCGCAACGTAAAAGTCCAGGCCAATTGGCAAAAGAGGTATTGTAGCCCTAGAATTAGCTGGTATATGGGCCTAGCTCGTAGCTAGCTCAAGGCTAACTGGTGCTTGCTTAAACGCTCTGAGATTCTGAAATTCTAGCTTATTTTGAGTTTTTTTTTTTTACATTTTCTGAATGTTTCAATAATCGTTTTAATAGCAATGCTAGCATATTTTAGGTAAAACTTTTTTTAAACTTAGGCACAGATGAAAATTCATTTCCTTAGGCAATTTCTTTCTTTTTTAAGAGAAATGGCATCATTGAGATACAAACCTATAACCTTCTGTTTTCTATCCATGGAATTTGTCCACTGCACCATCAGGATTGAGCTAGCATGTGATGTTTTTTTACACATACAAAGCTGTACATTTTTGTCTATTCAAACAGACCCCATTTCAAAGGAAACAAGCACTCATTAAGATCAGGGGCCGGATTCACAAAATATTCCTTACAAGAAAACGCAAGACATTTCTTAAGGAAAACAATAAGAAGTTCTTAAGATTGTTCGTAAGTTCAATTCCTCAAAATGTTCTGAGGAATTCAGTTTTCTTAGGAACTATCTTTCCTAAGATCTTCTCATGTGTCATTGACATTAGTGACGTGCTTGAAACCAATAAATAAGCCTATGTGACAGGGATGATAGGATTTGGCTCACTATGTTAATGTTTTGATATTTCCATTTTACTACATGTATTTATCTTTTTTATGTCTCGAGAAGAGTTTTTTGTTGTTGGCTCGCAAACCCTTTATTCACAAAAACAAATGTTATTTTTCACACATTATAACCATCAGACTAGCTATATCAAAAACAAAAATGGATAACCAAGGAACGCGCAATAAAAACTTCAGCAATCAAGAGCTTGAAGTGACGGTGGAGGAAATAGCAGCCAGGAAAAGGTTGCTGTATGTTGGGGAGACTCGATAACTGCGGGGTCACTGCAGAGACCAAAAAGAGAGGATGGGCGAGAGTGGCCGAGTCTGTATCTACCGTCAGGTGTATGGCAAGAGACAGTGACGCTGTAAAAAAATAGTGGTCTGACATCAAGTCGGCTGCTAAGAAGAAGGGAGCTGAGAGACCATTCATCTGGACCAGCTGGAGGAGAAGGTGTTGTCCATGATAGCAGAGATGGTGGTAGAGGGACTGCACGACCGGTAAGTTAGATAGCTAGCTAACGCGTAACAACATTATAGCCAACATAGCTAACGACATTAACATTACCTAAGTTAGCCAAGTTCTTCTTTGCAAATTGACGAGCTAACGCTAGCTATTTAACACTTCTAGAATATTGTAATATATTGTTAATTACTAGCTAGCTGGATAATGCATGTTTAATTTGTTATCTTGCTGTATTCAAATGTCCGGTAGCCAAATGTGTCTGTGGCAATGGTGCAAGAAAACGTTTATGATTACAAAAGTATCCATTCGTCACAAGACAAGGGTTTATCTATCCTAAAGTTAAGAAGGCTTGTAAATCTGTTACCAAGTATGTCCAATTAGTGGGCGTGGCCAACACACCTGAACACACTTAAAGCTGCAATATGCAACTTTTTTGTCGACCCGTCCAAATTCATATAGAAATGTGTGTTATAGATGTGTCATTCTCATTGGAAGAAAGTCTAAGAAGCAGTATACATGTTCTATGTGAGCTATTTCTATGCTACCTGTTCTTTAGTTTCATTTTGTGTTATTTTTTTGTTGAGTGTTCCAACTCCTTTAGTTTTTTATTTACCCTTTTTCTCCCCAATTTCGTGGTATCCAATTGGCAGTTACATTCTTGTCCCATCGCTGCAACTCCCGAACGGACTCGGGAGAGGCGAAGGTCAAGAGCCATGCGTCCTCCGAAACACAACCCAGCCAAGCCGCATTGCTTCTTGACACAATGCCCGCTTAACCCAGAAGCCAGCCCGTTCCAATGTGTCGGAGGTAACACTGTGGACCTGGCGACCGTGTCAGCATACATTGCACCCGGCTCGCCACAGGAGTCGCTAGTGCGGGATGGGGAAAAAACGGCCAAACCCTCCCCTAACCCTGATGACGCTGGGCCGATTGTGCGCCACCCCATGGGCCTCCCGGTCGCGGCCGGCTGCGACAGAGCCTGGACTCGAACCAGGATCTCTAGTGGCACAGCTACTTAGACCACTGCACCACTCGGGAGGCCCTCTCCAACTCCTTTTTACCTTGAATTCAGTGGAGATTGCTTAGGGGAGGGCGGCTCATAATAATGTCTGGGATGGAGTAAGTGGAATGGCATCAAACACGTGGAAACCATGTATTTGATGTATTTGATACCGTTCAACAATTCCACTCCAGCCATTACCACAAGCACCTCCTGTGCTCAAATTAGTCCTTTTGGAAGTTTTCCTTGGTAAGCTAAATTCTTGTGATTTTTGGCATTGTTGTTTAGCGCCCCTCCTTTCCTTTGTTTGCTGAAGCGCGAAGGCCCACCTGAACTCTTTCACTTTTGTGTCTTTTACTTTTGGTTATGTACACCAGCTTCAAACAGCTGAAAATACAATATTTTTGGTTATGGAAAATATATTCACAGTGGTTGAGATGGTACAATGATTCTCTACACTACACCTGCTTGTTTTGCCACATAAACTGAAATTAGGCGACCTATTAGAAATGTAGCAACCAGGAAATGGCAGAGCGATTTCTGCATATTGCATCTTTAACAAGATCGATGCTATAGTTTTGTTGATGGTGAGAACGGAATGTATATGTGTTTAAATAACATTCTTAGAATATTCTCTGAATGTTACAAAAGTTTTTTGGGGTGTTTTTTATGGAAAGTTTTCTTAACATGACTTTAAATAGAACTACAAGGAAACCTGTAGGAAACGTTATGCTGAAGTACTGAAATTCCCACAGAAGAACGTTGCTTCTTAATGTTCTTGGAAACATTTGAGAACATTCCCAATGTCAAACCAGTTGGGGAACGTTCCTAGAACATTACCTAAATTAAATGTAACCATGTTTGAACTTTTAGGAAACATTCTGTTAAAGTAATTAAATACCAAGAAATTAACGTAATGTTCCAAAGCCAAGCCACTTTCCTGCACACTTCCCAGAACGTTGTGGGAAGGTAACCATAGGGAAAATAACCATAGGACACCACACTCTCTCCAAGCTGTAAGAAACAAACAGTATGGTTCTCAGAACGTTATGTGCTAGCTGGGTAACTTAGAGCACAGAAATCACAGCTAAGTGTCAAAGCCAGCTTTTCATCCAATGACGGGTAATGCAACTGTAAGTATAATAATCACCTTACATTACATTCTATGCAGCGCTGCAGCTTCGGATTATTAGGCAGACATGCAGAGATTTTCAACATGCTTGTGAAACCTTGGCTCATGTTTTGCACAGTATTTAGCCTGAGTGACTGAGATTCATATGTTCTGCGTGTTGACTTCAATCCTCTCACAGATTCAGTGCAAGACTGGATGATCTCACAATAAACTGTAAACATTAGATTTTTGCTCTTTAGAACGTTGTCATCATTGAATGTGCTGGTATCATTGACCTGTCTCAGAAGGAAAATCCTAAGGACTCAACAGAGTATTTTTAGACACATGGACCTAACAGTTACCTTCTTCTTCCTGACACACAAGAGGACACACCACACTATAGTGTACGTGAACAGATGACCAACACACTTCGTCTCCTCAATGTTAAAATTTCATTCTGCGTTGTCTGCAATCTGCAACTTCTTTCTCAAAGTGGCAAAGTCGATGCCAGTAAGGTAATGTTGATTAAATATTTATCCATTCTGTTAGATCCACTGTCTGGCTCGCCTCCAAATAAAGCAATGCTTGTTAATACAAAAAGGCCCTTGAAACGTCCTCCAATGCAATACACTCAGAGGCATGACATGTCATTCATTTAGTATGCTTGTCAGTTTCCTTGGCATGCATTTTATAACTCATGTACTTGTCCCTTTAGAAACATTATTATTTCTGTTCTTTCACAGAGGTATTGTCATAAATCTCATAAATCTCCTTGGCACAGGACAAGCTTGAACGGAAGTGTAAGAAGTGGTGAATGCCAGAATGTCAATGTGACTCCTTGCATTGTTTTGTTTCTTCCATTTTGCTGATTTGAAATTGTGCAAGTATAACATATTATTTGACTGGACATAAATCGACACATGCAGACAAATACTTTCATACTTGTTTTTCCCCCCTACTGTACTTGTTGATCTTGTCACGGCCGACGTTGTCAACATTAATTGGCGTTACTGGCAACGTTACCGGCCAAGACATTTATTAATTCCCTTTCCACATTCACTTTGTAGATGAACTTTAAAGTAATGTGTCAGTGCTAGTCCTTTGTCCCACATTTTGAGCAATGCATTGTATGTTGGTAGTTTTAAGGATTATACAAATCCTTATAATGTAGGGATTAAACAAATCCAGTTTGAAGCACATTGTTTAATGTCATATGGTAGTGTATTGGGTGGAGTACAGAATATGAATGCTTTTGAAGATTGTCTCAATGATTTTATAAATTCCATCAGGGCCATTCCATATGATCCATGGAAAGAAAGAGAGCCAGTATTATAATGTACACAACCCACCACTGTGATATCATTGGTGAAATAATATAAATTGTATTCATAAGACTAGGTGACAGTCCAGCCCTTTAAGCTCCAAAAAAGTGCCATCCTTGGTTTATCAGAAAGGATTGGCTGGGAAAAGTTCTATTGTTCTTTTGCTTTTATGGTAAATCCAGATCTAAAATGAGAGCAGAAAGAATGAGGACGCATGCATGGCCAGTGTAACATTTAAGGCGATGACAGATATACACTACCCTTCAAAAGTTTGGGGTCGCTTAGAAATGTCCTTGTTTTTGAAAGAAAATCATATATTTTGTCCATTAAAATAACATCAAATTGATCAGAAATACAGTGTAGACATTGTTAATGTTGTAAATGACTATTGTAGCTGGAAACGGAAGATTTTTTATGGAATATCTACATAGGCGTACAGAGGCCCATTATCAGCAACCATCACTCCTGTGTTCCAATGGCACGTTGAGTTAGCTAATCCTAGTTGATCATTTTAAAAGGCTAATTGATCATTAGAAAACCCTTTTGCAATTATGTTAGCACAGCTGAAAACTGTTGTTCTGATTAAAGAAGCAATAAAACTGGCCTTTAAACTAGTTGAGTATCTGGAGCATCAGATACTCAACTAGTGGGTGGTTTCGATTACAGGCTCAAAATGTCAAGAAACAAAGCACTTTCTTCTTAAACTCGTCAGTCTATTCCAGTTCTGAGAAATGAAAGCTGTTCCATGTGAGAAATTGCCAAGAAAATTAAGATGTCGTACAACGCTGTGTACTACTGCCTTCACAGAACAGTGCAAACTAGCTCTAACCAGAATAGAAAGAGGAGTGGGAGGCCCCGGTGCACAACTGAGAAAGAGGACATGTAGATTAAGGTGTTTAGCTTGAGAAACAAACGCCTCACAAGTCCTCAACTGGCAGCTTCATTAAATAGTTCCCGCAAAACACCAGTCTCAACGTCAACAGTGAAGAGGCGTCTCCAGGATGCTGGCCTTCTAGGCAGAGTTGCAAAGAAAAAACCATATCTCAGACTGGGCAAAAAAAAAAAAAGATTAAGATGGGCAAAAGAACACAGACACTGGACAGAGGAACTCTGCCTAGAAGGCCAGCATCCCGGAGTCGCGTCTTCACTGTTGACGTTGAGAGGGTTAATGTTTTATAATGATCAATTAGCCTTTTAAAATGATAAACTTGGATTAGCTAACACAACGTGCCAACGTACCAGTGATGGTTGCTGATAATGGGCCTCTGTACGCCTACAGTATGTAGATATTCCATTAAAAACCAGTCGTTTCCAGCTACAATGGTCATTTACAACATTAACAATGTCTACACTGTATTTCTGATCAATTTTATGTTATTTTAAATGGACCAAAAATCAGCTTTTCTTTCAAAAACAAGGACATTTCTAATTGACCCCAAACTTTTGAACGGTAGTGTACATAATAGAGTGTTTTATTAGATTTACTGTGTATTTGTCTGCGTATGGTCTGACCAATCAGAATCCACACTTCAAGATTGTTTTGATCACGCGGACTGGGACATGTTCCGGGTAGCCTCAGAGAATAATATTGACGTATATGCTGATTCGGTGAGTGAGTTTCTATGGAAGTGTATGGGAGATGTACCTACTGTGACTATTAAAACCTACCCTAACCAGAAATCGTGGATAGATGGCGGCATTCGCGCAAAACTGAAAGCGCGAACAACCGCATACAACCATGGAAAGGTGACTGGGAATATGGCCAAATACAAACAGTGTAGTTATTCCCTCCGCAAGGCAATCAAACAAGTGAAATGTCAGTATAGAGACAAAGTGGAGTCGCAATTCAATGGCTCAGACACGAGATGCATGTGTCAGGGTCTACAGCCAATCACGACCTACAAAAGGAAAACCAGCCATGTCACTGACACCGTCGTCTTGCTTCAAGACAAACTTAACACCTTCTTTGCCCGCTTTGAGGATAATACAGTGCAGCCTACGCGGCACGCTACCAAGGACTGTGGGCTCTCCTTCTCTGTGCCCAGACGGCATCCCTAGCAGCGTCCTCAGAACATCCGCAGACCAGCTGGCTGGTGTGTTTATGGACATATTCAATCTTTCCCTATCCCAGTCTGCTGTCCCCACATGCTTCAAGATGGCCACCATAGTTCCTGTACCCAAGAAGGCAAAGGAAACTGAACTAAATGACTATAGACCCGAAGCATTCACTTCTGTCATCATGAAGTGATTTGAGAGACTAGTCAAGGATCATATCACCTCTATCTTACCTGTCACGCTAGACCCATTTCAATTTGCTTACCGCCCCAATAGGTCCACAGACAATGAAATCGCCATCACACTGCTCTATCCCATCTGGACAAGAGGAATACCTATGTAAGAACGCTGCTCATTGACTACAGCTCAACATTCAACACCATATTACTCTCCAAGCTCATCATTAAGCTTGAAGCCCTTGGTCTCAACCCCGCCCTGTGCAATTCGCCCTGTGCAATCCGCCCTGTGCAATTCGGTCCTGGATTTCCACTGGGGCCCCACAAGGTTGTGTGCTCAGCCCCCTCCTGTATTCCCTGTTCACCCATGACTGCGTGGACGCCTCCAACTGAATCATCAAGTTTGCAGACGACACAACAGTAGTGGGCTTGATTACCAACAACGACGAGACAGCCTACAGGGAGGAGGTGAGGGCACTCGGAGTGTGGATTCAGGAAAAACAACCTCTCACTCAACGTCAACAAATCAAAGTAGATGATCGTGGACTTCAGGAAACAGCAGAGGGAGCACCCCCATATCCACATCGACGGGACAGCAGTGGAGAAGGTGGAACGTTTTTGTTCCTCGGCGTACACATCACAGACAAACTGAAATGGTCCACCCACACAGACAGTGTTGCGCCTCTTCAAACTCAGGATGCTGAAGAAATTTGGCTTGTCACCTAAAACCTTCACAAACATTGACAGATGCACAATTGACAACATCCTGTCGGGCTGTATCACTGCCTAGTACAGCAACTGTTCCACCCACAACCGCAAGGTTCTCCAGAGGGTGGTGCGGTCTGCACAACGCATCACCGGGGGCAAACTACCTGCCCTCCAGGACACCTACAGCACCCGATGTCACAGGAAGGACAAAAAGATCATCAAGGACCAACAACCACCTGAGCCACTGCCTCTTTACCCTATTACCATCCAGAAGGCGAGGTCAGTACAGGTGCATCAAAACTGGGACCGAGTTTCTATCTCAAGGCCATCAGACTGTTAAACAGCCATCTCTAACACAGTGAGGCTGTTGCCTACAAAGACATGAAATCAATGGCCACTTTAATAAATGGATCACTAGTCACTTTCATAATGCCACTCTAATAATGTTTACATATCTTTCATCACTCATCTCATATGTATATACTGTTTTTTATACCATCTATTGCATCTTGCCTATTCTGCTCTGTCATTGCTCATCCATATATTTATATGTACAGTGAGGGAAAAAAGTATTTGATCCCCTGCTGATTTTGTACGTTTGCCCACTGACAAAGAAATGATCAGTCTATAATTTTAATGGTAGGTTTATTTGAACAGTGAGAGACAGAATATCAACAAAAAAATCCAGAAAAACGCATGTCAAAAATGTTATGAATTGATTTGCATTTTAATGAGGGAAATAAGTATTTGACCCCTCTGGAAAACATGACTTAGTACTTGGTGGCAAAACCCTTGTTGGCAATCACAGAGGTCAGACGTTTCTTGTAGTTGGCCACCAGGTTTGCACACATCTCAGGAGGGATTTTGTCCCACTCCTCTTTGCAGATCTTCTTCAAGTCATTAAGGTTTTGAGGCTGACGTTTGGCAACTCGAACCTTCAGCTCCCTCCACAGATTTTCTATGGGATTAAGGTCTGGAGACTGGCTAGGCCACTCCAGGACCTTAATGTGCTTCTTCTTGAGCCACTCCTTTGTTGCCTTGGCCGTGTGTTTTGGGTCATTGTCATGCTGGAATACCCATCCACGACCCATTTTCAATACCCTGGCTGAGGGAAGGAGGTTTTCACCCAAGATTTGACGGTACATGGCCCCGTCCATCGTCCCTTTGATGCGGTGAAGTTGTCCTGTCCCTTTAGCAGGAAAACACCCCCAAAGCATAATGTTTCCACCTCCATGTTTGACGGTGGGGATGGTTTCTTGGGGTCATAGGCAGCATTCCTCCTCCTCCAAACACGGCAAGTTGGGTTGATGCCAAAGAACTCAATTTTGGTCTCATCTGACCACAACACGTTCACCCAGTTGTCCTCTGAATCATTCAGATGTTCATTGGCAAACTTCAGACGGGCATGTATATGTGCTTTCTTGAGCAGGGGGACCTTGCGGGCACTGCAGGATTTCAGTCCTTCACGGCATAGTCTGTTACCAATTGTTTTCTTGATGACTATGGTCCCAGCTGCCTTGAGATCATTGACAAGATCCTCCTGTGTAGTTCTGGGCTGATTCCTCACCGTTCTCATGATCATTGCCACTCCACGAGGTGAGATCTTGCATGGAGCCCCAGGCTGAGGGAGATTGACAGTTCTTTTGTGTTTCTTCCATTTGCGAATAATCACAGAAACTGTTGTCACCTTCTCACCAAGCTGCTTGGCGATGGTCTTGTAGCCCATTCCAGCCTTGTGTAGGTCTACAATCTTGTCCCTGACATCCTTGGAGAGCTCTTTGGTCTTGGCCATGGTGGAGAGTTTGGAATCTGATTGATTGATTGCTTCTGTGGACAGGTATCTTTTATACAGGTAAGAAACTGAGATTAGGAGCACTCCCTTTAAGAGTGTGCTCCTAATCTCCGTTCCTTACCTGTATGAAAGACACCTGGGAGCCAGAAATCTTTTTGATTGAGAAGGGGTCAAATACTTATTTCCCTCATTAAAATGCAAATCAATTTATAACATTTTTGACATGCGTTTTTCTGGATATTTTTGTTGTTATTCTGTCTCTCACTGTTCAAATAAACCTACCATTAAAATTATAGACTGATAATTTCTTTGTCAGTGGGCAAACGTACAAAATCAGCAGGGGATCAAATACTTTTTTCCCTCACTGTATATATTCTTATTCCATTCCTTTACTTAGATTTGTGTGTTGTTTAGTTGTGGAATTGTTCGATTACTTGTTAGATATTGCTGCACTGTCGGAAACAGAAGCACAAGCATTTTGCTACACTTGCATTAACATCTGCTAACCATGTGTATGTGACCAATAAAAGTTGATTTGATTTGAACAATCACTCTCTTAAAATCTGGTAATACGTCTGCGTCTGCTTCTCCAAGTGTAACGGTGTTGGTACTCGTTTTTTTATTCGTTTTTTTATTTAACCTTTATTTAACTTGGCAAGTCAGTTAAGAACATATTCTTATTGACAATGGCGGCCTACCAAAAGGCAAAAGGCCTCCTGCGGGGACGGGGCCTGGGATTTAAAAAATGTATACAATATAAATATAGGACAAAACACACATCAATGCAAGAGAGACACAACACTACATAAAGAGAGACCTAAGACAACAACATAACAAGTCAGCAATACATGACAACACAACATGGTAGCAGCACAAAAACATGGTACAAACATTATTGGGCAAAGTCAACAGCACAAAGGTCAAGAAGGTAGAGACTACAACACATCATTCTTAGTTGACTGCATGCAGTAAGTATCTGGACTTGCTGACTCTTTTGATATGTTCTCTGAATTTACTGAGCAATTTTATAGACCCAGCTTATAAAGTAGGAATAAATTAAAGTAGGTGGTGCTGCGTAACTGATGCAGTCTCTTTGGAAGCTCTGCCTACTTTTTTGTGGTGCTAGGTCCTAGATGCATTGGACCTACTGCATAGGTAAAGCCCATTTCCTCAATCAGTCTTGAGTGATGAATCCCTTTTTTCATTTCTATCCTCAAACCACTGATGGAAAGGATAGGGTGAGATCCTTTAGCAATTTAGATGCTGCCATAGGTATTTCCAAAGTGTATTAGCTCTGGAAATGGCCATTCTCCATGGATACAGGATGGGGCAGAGGCAGCTGAGCAGAAAATGAGATGGGTTTTTTTCCCAGCAGATGAAGGCCCCTTCACTCATCGCTTTACCCATTACCCAGCCAGAGCAAGGAAGTCAGGGACAGGGCGAAGTGGACCAGGGTGATCTGCGTCATTCATTTTGTGTTTTCTGCCAATGTCAATGGTCAACAGGTATAATGTATAACCCGTTGTATACATAGCTGGGTAAATATATACAGTACACTCTTAGAAAAAAGGGTTCCAAAAGGGTTCTTCGACTGTCCCCATAGGAGAAACCTTTATGGTTCCAGGTAGAACCCATTGTGGAAAGGGTTCTACCTGGAACCAAAAGGGTTCTACCTACTGTGGTATCAAAAAGGATTCTACAAAGGGTTCTCCTATGGGACAGCCGCAGAACCCTTTTAGGTTCTAGATAGCACCTTTTTTCTAAGAGTGTACATAAATGTTACCATTGGCAATGTATCCATGGTTTTGGAATAAGAAATATATATTTATAAATCAGAAATACGCAATGTGTATCTAACTATAAAAAATCACTTGATTGTAACCCGACTCTTTATCATCGAACACACTGGCCCTTCGGAGAAGGTGATAGTGAATTAAGTCAAATAATTAGGGTTACACACACAAACCTCCTACTGTATGTAAGACTAAATAAGATGGTAGCTGATTTTGAAGATCATTGTATTCTCTCCAACAACAATCATGTTGGCTTGTAGGCTCCCATGATCCACCATCTTGGTCCTGAGAGGACACTTCCAGATCAGGGCCCGTATCTACTGTACAAAGCATCCCAGAGTAGGGATGCTGATCTACGATCTGTCAAAGTAATCTTATTCGAAGGCAAAACTGATACTAGATTAGCACTCCTACTGTGAGATGTTTTGTGGATATGGGACCTGATCTTAGGGGGAACTACATCCTTCCAAACAGACAAGTCTTAGAGGATCTTGTCCTGTGCCCACTCCCCTCTCTGATTTGTTGTTTTCTCTCAACAAATCATTTGACCATAGCAACATCAAACCAAAATACAAATAAGAAATGATCTGGTAAAAAACACAGTGATGAAGAAAGGAAGGAACAGGATGTGCTTAGGTGTACAGTTATATCACTTTTTCTTCTATTGACTGCACCCCAGCCAGACGGATGTGTGGTAATTGGGCTTATTTTGAAAACTCAATCCTATCCCTGTCTTTTCTCTGCCATCATTAGAGCTATACAGTTTTTGGGAGGGATGAAGAGGAGAGAGGAAGCAGCTCCTTTTGAATAATAATAGAGAGATAACAGTGTCTCATTCTGGATTCCCTTTGAGCCATGCTCCTACTGATCTCACTGGCTCTTTGTCTTGCTCATCGTGACTCGGGTGCACACTGTGCTCTGGAGGCTGCAGCGGATCTCACTTTGATTTGCTGTTGAAAAATGTTAAAGAGGCTCCTTGAGTGATGAAAAAGGCACATATGTGTTTTTTTGGACTGATAAGAGCCTCGACTTTAGTCGGGGATGCTTTTCATTAGGATTTCATTATTTGGCGCTGCAGCCTTTGTTTGGTCATCGGTGTTCACGCCAAGGCCTTTATCGTCAGAGGAGGTAGCTTCCAGTGTAGCATTACGCAGCATCAGCAAGACAACGCTAACTTAACTCAATTAGCACTATCTGGATGTGCTTTTGAGATTTCTGAATCTCATTTGCACAGCTGGTTAGATTTTGTGGGGTGCAGAGACACAATGTCTTGAACTTGACTTTTGAAATTTGAATATTTGGAGCCGTTTGAGGAAGAGGGATAGTCGAAATTACATCATCACATGCTTCTCTGCCTGCCTTTTCAGATGGATGTATTGTAGTGCTGAATGAAAGAGCTAACTCCTCTGATACATGAGGTCACCGTGTTTCAAAAAATCTGATAAACAACCACCTCTATTGAAAAAGGCCCCCAGAATGCAATTTCAGCAGGAAATTACAGAAGTAATGAGGAGGAGATAGGTTTGTGTTAAAAATGGAAATCAAGAGTCCGATAGTGCTCCATACTCACAATCTGTTCTCTTTTGGTGTCTTTGAAAAATGCACTCATTATGGCACCAGGTCCTATGGTGCAATTAAAAGACTGTTTTACATTTTAATTAGCTAAATAATCTGCCCCAGATACAATCGTTAGGGCCTGGAGAGAAAAGGCGAGATACTTTGCAGACAGCGTGTCTCCGAGGGCGGTCCAACAGAGTCCCAACAGAGGCGGCCCACAATCTTGCTCTTCTGGAGATGGAGTGGGAAGCGCACTGATTGGCTCCCTGATGTATAACACTGTCTACTGAAAACAACCACAAACTCACAAAAAATACCATCCAAAAACCAGGGTGGTTACAATGACCTTTTTCCATGATGGTGTTTCCTGCATGACTGCATAATATCTTCACCTGAAGGTGGAGACCTCATCGTGAGGGTGTAAATCTGATTGTGCTCCTGGACCATCAATTGAGACAGAGTTTCAAATCACATTAGAGAAAGAGGAAGAGGAACTGCTTGTGATAAAGGTAGAATCCCACTGGGAAAAACTGGTTGAATAACATTGCTTCCACGTTATTTCAACACCAAAAAACATGGAAAACTGATTGGATTTGCAAAAAGTCATCAACTTAAGTGCATTTTGTATTTTTTTCACCCAACTTTTAACCTAACTCCATTGACATAGTGACCTTTTTTGTTGATTTCACATTGAATTCACGTTAGTTGAAAATTCAACCAAATGTATATCAAAACTAGACGTTGAACTGAAGTCTGTGCCCAGTGGGATGTGACTGTAAGTCAGTTAAGCTGACATTGACTATCTAGATGGCAGCAGAGAGCTCATTACACGAATGAAGGAGGGCACGCGTGGAAAGGGGGAGAAAGGTCAGGTCTGACTGAGCTATTTTGAGATTGGGGGAAAGTAAGATATGAGGCCTAGGTTAGCCATATCTGCAAATCTGAAAAATGTGTGCCTCTCATCAGTCAAACTCTAACGAGCCATCAGAACCCAGTCTGTTCTTCATGCGTATAGGAAGCAATGGAAAATGTGGCATGTTGTAGGGTTTCCAGAGTGGGTGAAAACACACTTTGGTGATGAAATGTAACTTCCTTATGTTATAAAATACATTTTACAAAGACAAATACAATTTTTCATGCTCTGTATTGTTCAGTGGGTCTTTCTCAAAAAAGATGTTTAATAGTATATCAAAAAAGTCAGATTTCGTAACCTAATACATGTGATATTAAGCACCCAGCTTTCTCGTCACAACTTTTGAGGATTTTACATGTTGTGGTGGTCGTCTTCAAAGTTGTTCCCGTAGGTCGCAGAAAGCTAAATTAGCATGACATGAGCTGAATAAAATGTAAAAGGCTTTGAAAATAAAAAGCTTGCAGTACTCTGTGCTCCGTTGACATTTCACAAAGATACACTTGTTTTTGTGAGAAATAAATGTGAAAAGCTATCACGTTTCAGTTAAGACCCAGATGTAGACAGTGTCGGAGTAACAAAAGTGTATTACTAGTACAGGGGCAGGCAAAATAATCCAGTGTGATGTGGCAAGGTACAGAACGGCAGGCAGGATCAAGGCAGGCAGAATGGTCAAAAACGGGAAAAACTAGAATAGACAGGAGCAAGGGGAAAACGCTGGTACGTTTCACGAAACAAAATGAACTGGCAACAGACAAACAGGTATATATTTTTAACCTTTATTTAACTAGGCAAGTCAGTTAAGAACAAATTCTTATTTACTATGATGGCCTAGGAACAGTGGGTTAACTGCCTTGTTTGGGGCAAAATGCCAGATTTTTACCTTGTCAGCTCAGGGATTCAATCTAGCAACCTTTTGGTTACTGGCCCAACGCTCTAACCACTAGGCTACATGCCACCCCAAAATACACTGGGGATAATGGGGAAGATTGGAGAAACCTGGAGGGGGCTGGAGACAAGCACAAAGACAGGTGAAACAGATCAAGGTGTGACAAAAGCATATACTAAAATGTGAAAAAACTACATGTCAAAATCGATATCTATCTCAACTCTATATTGTTTTCTGTCCGGCAGATTCAAGAAGAAACATGACGAGTTCAACGGGAAAGTAATCCAGTCAAGAAGCCTTCATTCTCGCACATCATCCAGCCTAGGTGACGCGATGCTGTGCAATTTTCCTTATTTTTGAACACTTTTTTTCTCTGCCCTCAATTGATTTAGTCACCCTGATTTTGGCCATCCTACAAGGGTAAAAACTGCAATAACGTTTGAACGGATTATGATAGAGACATGAGGTTTGGACCAATGGTTTTCTTAGAGGATTATCTACAAAACCCATTGGTTGTATGCATTTTTGATTGGACATCCTACCTATTAGTTATTGAAAAGTAGACCTATTCTAGGTAGCTATTTCATGGTAGGCCTATTGAAAACAACATGTTTGAAACATGTTCAAACAAGTGGAAATTTGGAAACACATTACTGTTGCATGGGAACTCACTGCAGTTGGTTTTATATCTGTACCTAATGCAGATAGAAAGCTATTGAACATCATAATTATTAAAATATATGTCGTAAGATTAGTTAATAATAGACAATCAGCCTAAACCTAGAATAAAGGAAATTATTGGCAGTGGGGGATTTATTGTTGTGAATTGACATATTGATTTGAAGACAAGAATACACAATCATAATTTCATCATAGCCTAGAGCAAAAAAATAATTAATGAGAACTATGTTATTCGGTGCATAAAAATGTAATCAGCTTAATTGTTTATGGTCACTGCACTCTATACTCCTGTTAACTGGTCATCTCTGTATATCCGTCGCAAGACCCACTGGTTGATGCTTATTTATAAAACCCTCTTAGGCCTCACTCCCCCCTATTTGAGGTATCTACTGCAGCCCTCATCCTCCTCATACAACAGCCATTTTGCCAGTCACATTCTGTTAAATGTCCCCAAAGCACATATATCCCTGGGACGCTCCTCTTTTCAGTTCGCTGCAGCTAGCGACTGGAACGAGCTGCAACAAACACTCAAACTGGACAGTTTTAACTCGATCTCTTCATTCGAAGACTCAGTCATGATCACTCTTACTGACAGTTGTGGCTGCTTTGTGTGATGTATTGTTTTCTCTACCTTCTTGCCCTTTGTGCTGTTGTCTGTGCCCAATAATGCTTGTACCATGTATTGTGCTGCAACCATGTTGTGTTGCTCCCATGTTGTTGTTATGTTGTGTTGCTACCATGCTCTGTTGTCATGTGTTGCTGCCTTGCTATGTTGTTGTCTTAAGTCTCTTTTTATGTAGTGTTGTGTTGTCTCTCTTGTCATGATATGTGTTTTGTCCTATATTTATACTTGATTTATTTTTTATTTTGAATCCCCTTCCCCGCAGGAGGCATTTTGCCTTTTGGTAGGCCGTCATTGTAAATAAGAATTTGTTCTTAACTGACTTGCCTAGTTAAATAAAGGTTAAATAAAATAAAAAATGGTTGCCTAACTAAGCAACACAAAGGTTCCTGACTATGACAAACTCAAATGGCCTTCTTTTTGAATGGCTAAAGTAGACTGTGGCAATGTGTCTGCACTGTATACTGAATTCTGAGACACACACACACACACACACACACACACACACACACACACACACACACACACACACACACACACACACACACACACACACACACACACACACACACACACACACACATTTGATGCCTTGAACAAAGATAAAGGCTGAGGCCCTGTGGGGTTTAACTGCCAGCACTGGCAAAGGGCTGGGAAATTGCTCACTCAGGGGGAAAATGCCGGTGAGTTTCCTGCTGTCAAGGCGTCCACTGCTGAGAGAGTCGAGGGAGAGGCAAGGCGGAGGTGGGGGCAGTGAAAACACCCCCTGGGCTGAGAGGGAGGGGACGGCTAACGGTAACGGCAGGGGACTAGTGATGGGACACTGTCATCTGAGGGACACCACCACGGGGTGTAGAGACCGTACAGACAGAAAAACCACGGGAACAGGCATAACTACAGGAGACAAGACTGGTCATTATTTTCAAGAATGGACTGCTCTCTGATCCAGAGGACATTCAATGATAATCTCCCTCTATTACCTTGATCAGGCAGAGCTATATTGTAGTGGACACAGGTGTCATGACTCTCCTGGCTGAGGATGCAAGGCCTCAGATCAGCTTTGCAAATGGCTGACGATGACCAGACACCTCTGACCCAGAGAAGAGGAGAGAGGGGGGGGGGGTGGCTGGGCCAGTTTTATGATACCTCACGTCCATTGTAAATGTTATGCAGCAGAGAACCCTCTCTTGCTCTTTAGTATCAAGATTGGAATGTTCTTTGTTACAGAGACATTTTTCCCCCTCTAACGTCCAAAGAGTAAACTTTGGAACAATATTTCTGACATCCGAATGTGGGAAATGGGAGTCGGGGGCCAAAATAATAATAATGTCATATTGATTTTCACTTTGTGTTGTTATTAAAAACTGTATGAACCAAATACTGTAATTTAGGGAAGAAACCCCCTCTAGCTGTCAAGTTTCCATCCAGTATGTTGTCTATGTGATATGAAAATGGATGAAACTATTTTTGTTAAGATAGGAATATGATTTTAGGAGTCATACGAGAAAACTTCTAATAATATCCTTTGGACATTAAGTAGCCATGCCCCGAATGAGGTCAGGGAGCTTGTCAACATGATGGAACCGCCCTTTTCGACCAGAGTGCTTAACTTCTTGACGCTAGGGGCCAGAATAGTTTTTTTTTTTTTTTATAACGTTCCCAACGTAAACAGACTATTTCTCAGGCCCAGATCATAGAATATGCATATAATCTATCATACAGATTATGATAGAAAACACTCCAAAGTTTCCAAAACTGTCAAAATATTGTCTGTGAGTATAACAAAACTGATTCTGCACGCGATAACCTGAGGAAATCTAACCCGGAAGTGATTATTTATTTTTTAAATCTGTGTTTCCTGGCCCGTCTTTCTTCGATTTAAAGGGGTATCAACCAGATTCCTTTTCCAATGGCTTCCTCAGGCTGTGACCAGACTTTAGACATAGTTTCAGGCTTTTATTTTGAAAAATGAGCGAGAATTTTCAAAACGAGTCAGGTGTCCTTTGATTAGTTCCTGTGCGCGAGAGGGGTAGCTTGGCATTTTCTTTCTCTCTTTTATTGAGTAGGTTATCGTCCGGTTGAAATATTATCGATTTTTGGAGAAATGTCCTCTGGTCTGATGAAATAAAAATAAAACTGTTTGGCCATAATGACCATTGTTATGTTTGGAGGAAAAAGGGGGAGGCTTGCAAGCCGAAGAACACCATCCCAACCGTGAAGCATGGGGTGGCAGCATCATGTTGTGGGGGTGCTTTGCTGCAGGAGGGACTGGTGCACTTCACAAAATAGATGGCATCATGAGAAGGGAAATTATGTGGATATATTGAAGCAACATCTCAAGACATCAGTCAGGAAGTTAAAGCTCAGTCGCAAATGGGTCTTCCAAATGGACAATGACCCCAAGCTTACTTCCAAGGTGTGGCAAAGTGGCTTAAGGACAACAAAGAAAATAGAAATAGAAAATTTGTGGGCAGAACTGAAAAAGTGTGTGCGAGTAAGGAGGCCTACAAAACCTGCTCTGTCAGGTGGAATGGGCCAACATTCACCCAACTTATTGTGGGAAGCTTGTGGAAGGCTACCCGAAATGTTTGACCCACGTTTAACAATTTAAAGGCAATGCTACCAAATACTAATTGAGTGTATGTAAACTTCTGACCCACTGGGAATGTGATGAAAGAAATAAAAGCTGAAATAAATAATTATCTCTAGTATTATTCTGACATTTCACATTCTTAAAATAAAGTGGTGATCCTAACTGACCTAAAACAGGGACTTTTTACTTGGATTAAATGTCAGGAATGTTGAAAAACGGAGTTTAAATGTATTTGGCTAAGGTGTATGTAAACTTCCGACTTCAACTGTATTTAGAACTCAAGAAATAGTTTCTAGCAATATTTGTTTCATTCCCTTGCCTGTTTGCCTGTGAGCCAATGCAGCAGATGTTAGAAAATTGAGACAAGATATTTTGTGTGTAGTAAATCTGAGTAGGTTGATGTGAATGATATTGGATGTGATTTATTGAGTGTGCGATGTCTGTGTGAGAGTAAGACTATAATGTGTGCTGTCCAAATAAATAATAACTCCGCCAATTTGCATGGTTGAATGTCTATGTGTGTAACATGAAGTGAGTATAGCCTTAATATTCATGATGATAATTGTAATCCATATCGTATTGCCATCATAGTTGCATCATAATTACCTTTAACATCATAGAAAAACACATCCAAGCATTTCCATAGCAATTGACATTTCATATGATCATGAAAGAGACCTTGCATTACTCTAGAGACGGCTTCAATACAGTACAAATGTATTCCGTACAATATGTTATTATTCCCCAATGCCCCTATTCTGATATCTTCCCCTTGCTTGTTGTAAACATATATAAACTTGTAGACAAATACATAAAAAAAGATAGACAAACAAGAAAAATATTAAATTGTAAAACAGTTCTCGACAATAGATAGAGCAGAGAAGAGAAAAGAGAAAAGAGAGTGAGAGAAGAGAGTGAGAGAAGAGAGTGAGATCAGGTGTATGTGTATGTATAAGTCCATATGTGTAAGTGAACATGTAATTGAGTACATGTGTGTTCATATCCACTTCATAGTGTTCAGATATTTTTACAGTTCCCATACTTTCGTGTTTTTGTAACCTGAAGTCCCTGTAGAATATAGTACAGCCATGGTGTTATGGAGCTGTCTCGGAATAGTTTGAGTTTGTCCATAATGAATATGGCACGCTTACCCTTCTCCCTCTGTTGCCTTTGTACCGGATACAGTCTCTTACAACGTTTGTTTATCTCCCTTGTAAATTGGTAATTGAGACCGAATTTGGTCCCTTTTAGCTCCCTTACCCTGCTTTTGATCAGCTCCTTTAGTTGGTAGTGTTCAAATTTTGCGATGATCGGTCGGAGACCCTTGGTCTTGTCGCGCTGAGCTCCAAGTCTGTGTACTCGGTGGAAAGCCACTTCGTTTACAGTCTCTATAGGAAGTTTCAAGGCAGAATGTATGAATTCTCTGATCGCGCCCTCTAGGTTATTGGATTTGTCCTCAGGAATCCCAGAAAAATATATATTTTCACACATGCTACGACTTTGTATGTCTTCAACACCCTGTTTTCCCTGAGTAGACAATCCATGTTGGAATCGTGGATTATTACCTTAGCTGTGAATGTCTTGTTCTCTGCTTGGAGCGTGAGATTTTCACTCTGGCTAAACTCCAAACTCCCCCTCAGCCCTGCTATCTCCTCACACAACTTTTCCAGTGTTGCATGGATTCCAGCCAGAGCACTAGCCTCTACTTCAACGGTAAGTCAATAGATTAATGTCTGTAGTGTCTGTAGATTAATCTGTTTTTCTTTTTTTGTCGGGTTAAAGTTCTTTTGTGAGGTAGTCGGATCTTTCCATGATGGAGTATGTTGTTCCTCCATAGCGTAAAGCTGTTGGTACTCGTCGATTTCCCTCAGGATCTCCTTAGTATCCAGGTTGGCTCTTTACTGCAACCAGTTGTTTCACGAAAAGATAACAATGAGTCTTTCCCATGACAACGACAGGTGTCTGTAGGACAGCTTTGGCCTGGTTTGCTAACTACCTCTCTCAAAGAGTGCAGTGTATAAAGTCAGAACCTCTGTTGTTTCAGCCACTGCCTGTGAGTACCCCAAGACTCGATCCTAGACCCCATGCTCTTCTCAATTTACATCAACAACATAGCTCAGGCAGTAGGAAGCTCTCTCACCCATTTATAAGTAGATGTTACAGTATTATACTCAGCTGGCCCCTCCCCAGACTTTGTGTTGAAGGTTCTACAACAAAGCTTTCTTAGTATCCAACCAGCTTTCTCTGCCCTTAACCTTGTTCTGAACACCTCCAAAACAAATGTCATGTGGTTGGGTAAGAAGAATGTCCCTTTGCCCACAGGTGTGATTACTACCTCTGATGGTTTAGAGCTGAGGTATTCACCTCATACAAGTACTTGGGAGTATTCTCTGAGCACATATCAAAGCTGCAGGCTAAAGTTAAATCTAGACTTGTTTTCCTCTATCGTAATCGTTCCTCTTTCACCCCAGCTGCCAATCTAACCCTGATTAAATTGACCATCCTACCCATGCTAGATTATGGAGACATACTTTATAGATTGGCAGGTAAGGGTGATCTCGAGCGGCTAGATGTTCTTTACCATTCGGCCATCAGGTTTGCCACCAATGCTCCTTATAGGACACATCACTGCACTCTGTACTTCTCTGTAAACTGGTCATCTCTGTATACCCGTCGCAAGACCCACTGATTGATGATTATTAATAAAACCCTCTTAGGCCTCACTCCCCCCTATATCTACTGCAGCCCTCATCCTCCACATACAACACCCGTTGTATGTGCGCACATCCCTGGGTAACTCCTTTTTTCAGTTTGCTGCAGCTACCGACTAGAACGAGCTGCAATAAACACTCAAACTGGAAAGTTTTATCTCAATCTCTTCATTTAAAGACTCAATCATGGACACTCTTACTGACATTTGTGGCTGCTTTGTGGGATGTATTGTTGTCTCTACCTTCTTGCCCTTTGTGCTGTTGTTTGTACCCAATAATGTTTGTACCATGTTTTACGCTGCTACCATGTTGTGCTGTTGCCATTGTTGTGTTGCTACCATGTTGTTGTCATGTTGTGTTGATACTATGCTGTGTTGTCAAGTGTTGCTTCCATAATATGTTGTTGTCTTAGGTCTCTCTTTATGTTGTGTTATCTTTCTTGTTGTAATGTGTGTTTTGTCCTATGTTTTATTAGATTTTTGATCATTGTATTTAGATCATTGTAAATAAGAATTTGTTCTTATCTGACTTGCCTAGTTAAATAAAGGTTAAATACATTTAAAAAAATGAAAATGCATCCTGGAATAAATAACATTTATCCAATTTTCTCTGCATTCTCTTATCGCTGATATCTTAGCTGATATTGTTACAAAATGCCACTTCACTCAGACCAAGTACACCTGCTTCTGTTGAAGACATTAACTTTCCAGTGGAAAAGTTGTTTTGTTCAACACTTACAGTATGGTACTGTAAAGCTAAGAGATTCTCAGATGTAACAGAAAAGAATCCCATGATATTTTGCCATGATGCTATGGAAACCTCAAGAAAATAAATGGCACTTCAAACCACCCCCTGAAGCGTCGCTACAACCTGACAATCTGAGCTTTTTTTTCTCTCTTCCTGTCAACACAACCGAGAATAATCATCTGTAGATATCTTGGCAAAGTTAACGCCCTCAAATGAATGTATTCAAACGGAAGGGAAATAGTCCCAGTGATGAGAATGGTTTTCAAATACCTCACTTGGATATGTATAACAGCCTTTCTTTTCAAAGGAGACAGAACTGTTCGTAAATTGAATCTCTGATCGTTTGAGAGTACAATCAGTGATTCTACGTCACCTATTTTCTGCATGTCTGAAACCCAGCTTGATCACAGCGGAGAGTCACAAACATCAGACATAATATACATCAAGCCCTAGCTTTGCAGACAAACTAGTCCTATGGGGAAGCTAAAATATAGCCCTTGAGATGTATATACAGTATCTAATGATGATACTCATTATATGGTTCTAAATTAGGGGTAGAGGGCTGATTTAGGCTATCTTGGGAATGCACTGGATCTCATAATACCTTGACAATCAGATGTAATCACACTAATGTGCAGTCCTTGAATCAACTGTTCTAACCATCTCACAATAATACATATAACTGCTTCTCCCATTACATTTGAGAGATATTATATTATTTCATTTAGATTAATCAGAATTATTTTATTGATAGTTAAAATATATTTAAGTTCTATCTTAAATTATCTTTAGTTTGGTACTTCATTTTTAAAGAGCAAAAAGAGGAAGATTGTTTCTGTAATAACAGTCAATCTTTGATCAAACTCTATACATTCTTCAGATTGGTAGTGTGTGCATCATTATCCTCCATGACACTTCCCATAGCAGCTTCTTTTCCATTTCCACACTGCTACATAAAAGCAGGCTTAATTTCCCATGGGATATAAGACTCTCCTTCACTGTAGTCAAACCACCCTAACCATTTCCTAATAGTCAAGCTGCCACAAGTACAATTTGCCCCAAACGGATGACTATGAGCTGTATAATACTGTATGACATAACTGTACTCAAGGTGAAGGCTATAGTAACTTTAATTTCCAGACTTCCCATAACATTGTTATCAAATGAGGTGATCTTTCTTTCCCCCCTCCACACTCTTCTGTCTAATTTAGCCTGCATAAGGCCACTCATTTATTTTATGGGTTATTATATCTTCCCCCTTATCAGTCACCTGTAGTACCTGTGGAGGTCACCTGGAAATACATTCACTTTTTCTAATGATAGTGCCCAAGGCCAGGCGTCCAGGAACACGGGAAGGCCAACACTTGATCGATGTATATATCATAGAGGAGTGTAATTGTCTTTAGGACAGCTGTTTTTTAGTCAAGACGAACGTAATATGTAATTGTTGTACTGTATGTGTGTTTATAGTTTTGTTTAATGTTGTGTTAGTGTAGGTAAGTTGCTTTGTCTGAAACGTTGTTCCCCCTGCTGCTATTGGACCAGGTCTCTCTTGGAAAAGAGATGCTATCTCAATGAGAAAAACCTGTATAAATAAAGGTTATGTCGTGTCTTTGGCTATGCCAGATTAATTGCTATGACATGCTATTCTATAAAATAATTTATCCGTAATTAATATTACCTGATTGAACTAATCATGTAAATATTCATTAACTAGAGAGGGACACCACGAAATAATATTTATAGAGCTGTTATCTTCCGAATAAACTCATAAAGATTTAGTAATATTTTACATCCATAGCAGTCACATTAATCGTCATTTTATTCAGTCTCATCTGAAAGTTGTAAATCCTTGGTTATCTGCAAGAATCCTGGCTAACAAGTTGAATCAGCAATACAAAATTGGGTTTAATTATTTATTTACTAAATATCTAACTAATCACACAGAATCACACATACACAATTAAATCATAACTTGATTACAAATTGCCGTCGTAAAGGAAAACGTCCCTGGCGGGCGGGAAATAGATATGACAGCTTGTTACACAAAGGGAAGGGGCTGAGTTTTAGTGAAAGCGCGGGAGACTGGGACAGAGGCGAAGCTGTACTATCGTAAATACAGTATCTTATGCATTCTAAATTACCCCCCATTTAGAAAAGGAAAATGCAATAAATATTTACTCTGAGCTGCGCTTCAGTAGGTTGGTGGTATATGGAAGACCGTATCGCCAACCCGAGTCCTCTGTCCTTTGAAGAATGTCTCTGGTGGTCACTGGATATGTGGTAACGTCGTTGTGGAGTAGACGGGATACTCTGACTGTCCTTCCTAACCTGCGTTTGTAGCAGCTGTTGCTAACTCAACGGCTAGGAGGTATCACTTCTGTAGTGAATACGAGTTCAAAGTTCATACCATTCACAACCAAAGTCCATGCTGATGTTGGCTTAGTTCTGTAGTTATTATCTGAACCATTCTGACATCGGATCGTCATCCTAATGTACCCGGAACAGGAAGTTATATTTTTGTCAATGGCTTATATAGTGGAGGGAGAGGGGTGTGTCTGAAAAGTTTATAACCTATGTCTCTTCACAGGGGCGGGCCCCTGGTTGAGCAGAAGCCCAAACTTATGAAAACCCAAATTTTAGCTTCCAAATCTCATTGGTTTCAATAGATCACCTTTGTAGCCTATTGTAAACATACATTTTTGTATAGAGGTGTTTGGTAGAGTTTTTATAAGACTAGGATAGATGAAGAATAAAACTGATTAAAATACACTGCTCAAAAAAATAAAGGGAACACTTAAACAACACAATGTAACTCCAAGTCAATCACACTTCTGTGAAATCAAGCTGTCCACTTAGGAAGCAACACTGACTGACAATAAATTTCACATGCTGTTGTGCAAATGGAATAGACAACAGGTGGAAAATATAGGCAATTAGCAAGACACCCCCAATAAAGGAGTGGTTCTGCAGGTGGTGACCACAGACCACTTCTCAGTTCCTATGCTTCCTGGCTGATGTTTTGGTCACTTTTGAATGGTGCTTTCACTCCAGTGGTAGCATGAGACGGAGTCTACAACCCACACAAGTGGCTCAGGTAGTGCAGCTCATCCAGGATGGCACATCAATGCGAGCTGTGGCAAGAAGGTTTGCTGTGTCTGTCAGCGTAGTGTCCAGAGCATGGAGGCGCTACCAGGAGACAGGCCAGTACATCAGGAGATGTGGAGGAGGCCGTAGGAGGGCAACAACCCAGCAGCAGGACCGCTACCTCCGCCTTTGTGCAAGGAGGAGCAGGAGGAGCACTGCCAGAGCCCTGCAAAATGACCTCCAGCAGGCCACAAATGTGCATGTGTCTGCTCAAACGGTCAGAAACAGACTCCATGAGGGTGGTATGAGGGCCCGACGTCCACAGGTGGGGGTTGTGCTTACAGCCCAACACCGTGCAGGACGTTTGGCATTTCCCAGAGAACACCAAGATTGGCAAATTCGCCACTGGCGCCCTGTGCTCTTCACAGATGAAAGCAGGTTCACACCGAGCACATGTGACAGACGTGACAGAGTCTGGAGACGCCGTGGAGAACGTTCTGCTGCCTGCAACATCCTCCAGCATGACCGGTTTGGCGGTGGGTCAGTCATGGTGTGGGGTGGCATTTCTTTGGGGGGCCGCACAGCCCTCCATGTGCTCGACAGAGGTAGCCTGACTGCCATTAGGTACCGAGATGAGATCCTCAGACCCCTTGTGAGACCATATGCTGGTGCGGTTGGCCCTGGGTTCCTCCTAATGCAAGACAATGCTAGACCTCATGTGGCTGGAGTGTGTCAGCAGTTCCTGCAAGAGGAAGGCATTGATGCTATGGACTGGCCCGCCCGTTCCCCAGACCTGAATCCAATTGAGCACATCTGGGACATCATGTCTCGCTCCATCCACCAACGCCACGTTGCACCACAGACTGTCCAGGAGTTGGCGGATGCTTTAGTCCAGGTCTGGGAGGAGATCCCTCAGGAGACCATCCGCCACCTCATCAGGAGCATGCCCAGGCGTTGTAGGGAGGTCATACAGGCACGTGGAGGCCACACACACTACTGAGCCTCATTTTGACTTGTTTTAAGGACATTACATCAAAGTTGGATCAGCCTGTAGTGTGGTTTTCCACTTTAATTTTGAGTGTGACTCCAAATCCAGACCTCCATGGGTTGATAAATTTGATTTCCATTGATCATTTTTGTGTGATTTTGTTGTCAGCACAATCAACTATGTAAAGAAAAAAGTATTTAATAAGAATATTTCATTCATTCAGATCTAGGATGTGTTATTTTAGTGTTCCCTTTATTTTTTTGAGCAGTGTACTACAATGCATGCCTTCTACAGTAGTTCATTATTTGAGTGCTTATTCTTCAAAGGAAAAAATGTCAGAGCATTAAAAATCAATGGGTCAAAGACGCCGGGGATTCGGGACTACTTTCAGAAAGTATGCGACACCATATCAGAGCCTTCTCCATCTGTTGCTCCTGCCCTCCTCATGTGAACACCACCCGTATTGCCCGTGGTGCTCCAATGTCTTCATGTCCCTCTCACATTAGGCCAAAAAAACACAACAGATGGCTTGTGGGAACTCACACATCTCCAAAAAGTGGAAAGGCACCCCCCACAGCAATAATGGGCGCTGAAAGATTTAACAGCCCCGATAATAAGTCCAGTACAAAATCCAGCTAGTTACCACTCTGCAGAGATGCCTCCAGGGCAAGATTCATTACAATAAATGCCGACCTGCGGATCAGACTCAGATGGAAGTACTAATATATTTACCTCGCACATGACCTTCATATGTACCAAAGCTCAGAGGCACCGTGTGTGTATACATGCCCTGTGAATAAACAACAAGTAGGATCACTGATCCGTTGAATGTTTAAGACAGAAAAATCTGGTGCGGAGAAATATGTGTGATAGTTCAAAAAACAGAGTATATAGCCATCTCAATTTGAGTCTGATTGGAAACTGCTTCAGATTTTCACATAATACATCACTCTAAATATCTGGGTTTATGTATGTATTATTTCAGTTGGGATAAGAGAGGACAAAAGCTGCTCCAAAGGATCCTCTATTACCGCTCAAACAAACAACTGCTTTATGTTGACTGAAATGTTGACTGAAAATGAGTCTCTCACATAAAACAGCCCCTTTATGTTTCATATAATATTTTCCCATTCCTGTGACATCAGTAGATCCCTGAAAGATGCATCTGTCAGTAAATGGTTCTCTTCCACCATGTGAAACATGGAGTGACTCAAGTCCAAAGCTCTGATGAGATCAAGCCCGAAATACTGCATAACGCTTCTCGGTGAAATGTATCACACAATCGTTAGTTTATCTGAGCGCTTTCTCTGCTGCTCCTTGGAGCTTACAATCTCTCCAATATCATTGCATTAATGGCGCTTTTGTGAGGTTATGTTTGCTTCATCCAGGTTGGAATCCCTATTGTTCTCTCAACCTTGACCATTTTCTATGTCAGGCAATGAATTCAAAATGAATCTTGTGTATTTAAACCATACACTAACAATAAACATATAATAATTAAAACATATATTCCCTATAACGAATACATCTTCTAGTGACCACCCTTTCAGTAATATTGTGATTGTTGGCTTACCTAAAATAATGTCAGTGACAACTTGGCCCAGACTTTGTTCGATGATGAGTTACTGTAATCTTAATCTGTAATCACATTCTCTATGATATCCTTCATCCCAGAGCGTCCATTTTCCCGTGCACTGTGTCAGCTCTCAAGGATCTGTAGATCTGTGTGAACTGAAGGGTACTTAGAGGAGGGTTTTAAGGGATACCTGGGGCCATTGTTAGCTCTTGCCGCTGTAGGCTGCGTCTCTATGGTCCTGCCCCTCCAGGTGCTGACATGTTAGTCTGAGACCCAAACTAACCATGGGCAGGGGCCTCCCTGTGTTGCTCTGGCCTGACAGGAGTATCAACCCCTGGGCTGGGTGACCTAGTTGAGCTCCTCAGAGAGCCAGGCTGCTCACACTGCTCTGAGGAGGGAGGCCGAGCCGAGGTGGTGGTGCTGGGTTTTAATCTTCACAACAGACGCTGTCTCATCTCTGAAGCAGACACACACTTCCCTTCTTTCTGGGTCTCTCTGTAAACAAACTGCTTGACATGTTCATGGAAAAATTATGTTATGAATAATGACAACAAGGATAATCCTTGACAATTATTGCTATTACCTTAGCTCTTTAAATCTGATTTTAGTGTGTACATACTGACAGCTTGTTATAACGTTTGAGATGAGTCTTAGAATACACTGTGCATCCACAATATTTTTCCATCCAATGGTGCCAATGTGCATAGTCGGGTGCTGGCGCCCATATGTTTGTGTGTCTGCGCACACGTGTTTGATTGTGCAGTCAGTCGTGTGTATGCTTTATTTGCGACACAATTACAGTTCTTCCAGAAATAATACATTGATTTATGCCAAAATGTTGGGTTTGTCCAACATATGCTCTGTTATGCAATAATTCTGAGCATTTCCCTAATAAAATCCACAGATATATTGGGGATGGGGAATTCTGAAAGTGAAGTCATACATGTAGCAAGGTGAAAATGGGGTTGGGGGCTGTGTAATAAAACAGCCTTCAGTAGTGGTAGGGGGATTTACATACAGTATGGTTAACTGGCTGGATCATTCACAGAGAAACAGTGTGCATAACAAGGACTCTCTCATGTAAAAGGTAAAAATAAATGAGAGGAAAAGGAGAAAGCTTCCAGAAAGGAGTGAGGTGGGAATAGATGAGGAATACGCTCAGCTCACCATGTTTCCTTCCTTTCTCTGCCTGCCTCTCACTATCCCCCTCCCTGTTCCCTCTCTCTCTCTCTCTGCTGCAGCCCACCCTGCTCTGAGCCTTAATGGTACATGCCATTAGCGAGACCGTCTCTACTAGGGGAGGGGGGTCTTTGCCTCGGCTAAGAGGCTACTTTAGTCCCACATAAACACATTCACAGATGTCTCTACACGCGAAGAGCCATCTCCCCCGTTACGACAGCACAGCACAGTCTGCCTCTAAGACAACCGCCGAGTCGCGGCAACAGAGACAGAGATAGACAGAGAGAGAGGAAAAAAGAGGGAGGGACAGATAGAGAGGGGAGAAGGACGACCACGGAGCAAAACACATCACCGTCTCTCTCTGACATCCCCCCTTGCTTGCGTGTATCTGTGTGTGAGCCTGAGCTGAGGAGAGGACAGAAAATTAAGCCGGGGAAATTCTCCCTCTCTCGTTTATTTTCCCTCTTTTCTCCATCCATCATCCAAGGATTGAATACCGGTGTCATCTGCCACAGAGGGATCAAATAAAGGGATGCTTTGAATGCTGTCTCTGTATATGACAAGTCACACAGAGAAGCAGAAAGAGGCAAAACAAGCCGGGGCAAAACCAGGATTTTGATAATGAACGGGAGTCCTTCCGCAGCATGTGTTAGGAATAGCAGTCCATCACTGAAGCCCACGGTAAATAATATTTATGTCTCTCTCTCTCCCTCCATGCTTGATTACACCCTTCAGTAGAAATGCAAAGAGGTGCTTGCAGCAGGAGCACAAACAGAGACATAATGAAGATTAAAAATGTTTCATGCTGATAAAGATCCTAACATGAAGGAAGATTGCCATCTTTGTCCTGAGTCCCTCCCTGTATGCATGTAGCTGTAGCAGCATTGTGGAAGTGTTGGAGATTTAAGCCATCCATATTGTATGCAGTAGACTACAGAGCCATGAGGGTAGTCTGAAGGAGCAGGGAATCTGATGGTGGCCTGACTGACTGACATGAGGAATCACTGATAATCCCCATCATCATGTTCCTTCCTGCTCAAATAGCAGGAGACAGCAAGAGCACATGGAGAGCTTTCATCGGCTACCGTCAATCAAACTGACAATTTGACTAAAAATCTTTGTTTGTTGCTGAGGGTCTTGTTATAGTGTGTCTTTGAATTGGTGGTCTAGCATGTCCAATAAGATGTATTCATTTTTGTTACATATGTACGTAAAATAATGTATTTCCCATTGAGGACTGTGTGCAGTATCACAGTACAGTATGCAATTACACAGTGAGTGTACAAACACATTAAGAGGAAGAATGCACTGCTTGTTTTCTGTACCCTCGACCGTCAGGCAACACAGTTTCCCTGGCGACTCAGGGGAACCCTTCACCACTAACAAAAAATAACAAGTGTGTCCAAAGAAACAAAAAGGGCATTGGCTTAGAAAAACCAACTTAAGGCAAACGTATAGGTTATTTCTGGAGAGAGGGTTGTATTTTCTCATTTTCGACAGGTACTCTACCCTTGCAACTCCTTGGGCTTTGATGCAGTTTCTGTGTTTGCTTCCTTGTCAGACACAGGTGTCGGTGTACTAACACTGTACTACCAGTCGCTTATATACTAACACAGTGGATTATGTACTAACACAGTGGATGTGTAGGGGAGACCAGGGCACAATGTAACACTTTAGGCTTTTTCTTATTTTGAAAATATTATTTGAGGTACTGTAGATTCATAATATTTTTATCCAAACAACGCACATATCTTAGCTAACATAACACACAGCAACAACAGTTCTATTACCCCCCCCCCCCCCCCCCCCCAGTATTTCTCATGGGGCTAATTGTAACAGACTGCGGTATTAATTGTAACACAGTCTTCATTGGTAAAAATAAGGGGTAATTGAAAACTCTGATTTAAAACTGATATTTGGTTAAAAAATACACTATACAGTATGGACCAAAATATTATTATTTTATCTGTTAGGGATGTACAGTACCAGTCAAAAGTTTGGACCCACCTTCTCATTCAAGATTTTTTCTTTATTTTTACAATTTTATACATTGTAGAATAATAGTGAAGACATCAAAACTATGAAATAACACATATGGAATCATGTAGTAAACAAAAAAGCGTAAAACAAATCAAAATATATTTTATATTTGAGATTCTTCCAAGTAGCTACCCTTTGCCTTGATGACAGCTTTGTTGTTTCCTGGCATACCCATGTTGTTTCTTGGAATATCTATGTTGTTTCTTGGAATATCTATGTTGTTTCCTGGTATATCCATGTTGTTTCCTGTCATATCCATGTTGTTTCTTGGAATATCCATGTTGTTTCCTGTCATATCCATGTTGTTTCCTGTCATATCCATGTTGTTTCTTGGAATATCTATGTTGTTTCCTGTCATATCCATATTGTTTCCTGTCATATCCATGTTGTTTCCTGTCATATCCATGTTGTTTCTTGGAATATCTATGTTGTTTCTTGGAATATCTATGTTGTTTCTTGGAATATCTATGTTGTTTCTTGGAATATCCATGTTGTTTCCTGTCATATCCATGTTGTTTCCTGTCATATCCATGTTGTTTCTTGGAATATCCATGTTGTTTCCTGTCATATCCATGTTGTTTCCTGTCATATCCATGTTGTTTCTTGGAATATCTATGTTGTTTCCTGTCATATCCATATTGTTTCCTGTCATATCCATGTTGTTTCCTGTCATATCCATGTTGTTTCTTGGAATATCTATGTTGTTTCTTGGAATATCTATGTTGTTTCTTGGAATATCTATGTTGTTTCTTGGAATATCCATGTTGTTTCCTGTCATATCCATGTTGTTTCCTGTCATATCCATGTTGTTTCTTGGAATATCTATGTTGTTTCCTGTCATATCCATATTGTTTCCTGTCATATCCATGTTGTTTCCTGTCATATCCATGTTGTTTCTTGGAATATCTATGTTGTTTCTTGGAATATCTATGTTGTTTCCTGTCATATCCATATTGTTTCCTGGCATATCCATGTTGTTTCCTGGCATATCCATGTTGTTTCCTGTCATATCCATGTTGTTTCCTGTCATATCCATGTTGTTTCTTGGAATATCTATGTTGTTTCCTGTCATATCCATATTGTTTCCTGGTATATCCATGTTGTTTCCTGGTATATCTGTGCTGTTTCCTGGCATATCATGTTGTTTCCTGGCGTATCATGTTGTTTCCTGGCATATCATGCTGTTTCCTGGCATATCCATGTTGTTTCCTGGCATATCCATGTTGTTTCCTGGCATATCCATGTTGTTTCCTGGCATATCCATGTTGTTTCCTGGCATATCATGCTGTTTCCTGGCATATCCATGTTGTTTCCTGGCATATCCATGTTGTTTCCTGGCATATCCATGTTGTTTCCTGGCATATCCATGTTGTTTCCTGGCATATCCATGTTGTTTCCTGGCATATCCATGTTGTTTCCTGGCATATCCATGTTGTTTCCTGGCATATCTATGTTGTTTCCTGTCATATCCATATTGTTTCCTGGTATATCATGTTGTTTCCTGGCATATCTATGTTGTTTCCTGTCATATCCATATTGTTTCCTGGCATATCCATGTTGTTTCCTGGCATATCCATGTTGTTTCCTGGCATATCCATGTTGTTTCCTGGCATATCCATGTTGTTTCCTGGCATATCCATGTTGTTTCCTGGCATATCTATGTTGTTTCCTGTCATATCCATATTGTTTCCTGGTATATCATGTTGTTTCCTGGCATATCTATGTTGTTTCCTGTCATATCCATATTGTTTCCTGGCATATCCATGTTGTTTCCTGGCATATCCATGTTGTTTCCTGTCATATCCATATTGTTTCCTGGTATATCATGTTGTTTCCTGGCATATCTATGTTGTTTCCTGTCATATCCATATTGTTTCCTGGCATATCCATGTTGTTTCCTGGCATATCCATGTTGTTTCCTGTCATATCCATATTGTTTCCTGTCATATCCATGTTGTTTCCTGGCATATCCATGTTGTTTCCTGGCATATCCATGTTGTTTCCTGGCATATCCATGTTGTTTCCTGGCATATCCATGTTGTTTCCTGGCATATCTATGTTGCTTCCTGTCATATCCATATTGTTTCCTGGTATATCATGTTGTTTCCTGGCATATCTATGTTGTTTCCTGTCATATCCATATTGTTTCCTGGCATATCCATGTTGTTTCCTGGCATATCCATGTTGTTTCCTGGCATATCCATGTTGTTTCCTGGCATATCATGCTGTTTCCTGGCATATCCATGTTGTTTCCTGGCATATCCATGTTGTTTCCTGGCATATCCATGTTGTTTCCTGGCATATCCATGTTGTTTCCTGGCATATCCATGTTGTTTCCTGGCATATCCATGTTGTTTCCTGGCATATCCATGTTGTTTCCTGGCATATCTATGTTGTTTCCTGTCATATCCATATTGTTTCCTGGTATATCATGTTGTTTCCTGGCATATCTATGTTGTTTCCTGTCATATCCATGTTGTTTCCTGTCATATCCATGTTGTTTCCTGTCATATCCATATTGTTTCCTGGTATATCATGTTGTTTCCTGTCATATCCATGTTGTTTCCTGTCATATCCATGTTGTTTCCTGTCATATCCATATTGTTTCCTGGCATATCTATGTTGTTTCCTGTCATATCCATGTTGTTTCCTGTCATATCCATGTTGTTTCCTGTCATATCCATATTGTTTCCTGGTATATCATGTTGTTTCCTGGCATATCTATGTTGTTTCCTGTCATATCCATGTTGTTTCCTGTCATATCCATGTTGTTTCCTGTCATATCCATATTGTTTCCTGGTATATCCATGTTGTTTCCTGTCATATCCATGTTGTTTCCTGTCATATCCATATTGTTTCCTGGCATATCTATGTTGTTTCCTGTCATATCCATATTGTTTCCTGGTATATCATGTTGTTTCCTGGCATATCTATGTTGTTTCCTGTCATATCCATGTTGTTTCCTGGCATATCTATGTTGTTTCCTGTCATATCCATATTGTTTCCTGGTATATCATGTTGTTTCCTGGCGTATCATGTTGTTTCCTGGCATATCTATGTTGTTTCCTGTCATATCCATGTTGTTTCCTGTCATATCCATGTTGTTTCCTGTCATATCCATATTGTTTCCTGGCATATCTATGTTGTTTCCTGTCATATCCATGTTGTTTCCTGTCATATCCATGTTGTTTCCTGTCATATCCATATTGTTTCCTGGTATATCATGTTGTTTCCTGGCATATCTATGTTGTTTCCTGTCATATCCATATTGTTTCCTGTCATATCCATGTTGTTTCCTGTCATATCCATATTGTTTCCTGGTATATCCATGTTGTTTCCTGTCATATCCATGTTGTTTCCTGTCATATCCATATTGTTTCCTGGCATATCTATGTTGTTTCCTGTCATATCCATATTGTTTCCTGGTATATCATGTTGTTTCCTGGCATATCTATGTTGTTTCCTGTCATATCCATGTTGTTTCCTGGCATATCTATGTTGTTTCCTGTCATATCCATATTGTTTCCTGGTATATCATGTTGTTTCCTGGCGTATCATGTTGTTTCCTGGCATATCTATGTTGTTTCCTGTCATATCCATGTTGTTTCCTGGTATATCATGTTGTTTCCTGGCGTATCATGTTGTTTCCTGGCATATCATGTTGTTTCCTGGCGTATCATGTTGTTTCCTGGCATATCATGCTGTTTCCTGGCATATCCATGTTGTTTCCTGGCATATCCATGTTGTTTCCTGGCATATCCATGTTGTTTCCTGGCATATCCATGTTGTTTCCTGGTATATCATGCTGTTTCCTGGTATATCCATGTTGTTTCCTGGCATATAATGTTGTTTTCTGGCACATCCATGGTGTTTGCTGGCATATCATGTTGTTTCCAGTCATATCCATGTTGTTTCCTGGCATATCATGTTGTTTTCTGGCACATCCATGTTGTTTCCTGACTTATCCATGTTGTTTCCTGGCATATCCATGTTGTTTCCTGGCATATGCATGTTGTTTCCTTGCATACAGTTGAAGTCGGATGTTTACAGTGGGGAGAACAAGTATTTGATACACTGCCGATTTTGCAGGTTTTCCTACTTACAAAGCATGTAGAGGTCTGTAATTTTTATCATAGGTACACTTCAACTGTGAGAGACGGAATCTAAAACAAAAATCCAGAAAATCCCATTGTATGATTTTTAAGTAATTAATTAGCATTTTATTGCATGACATAAGTATTTGATCACCTACCAACCAGTAAGAATTCCGGCTCTCACAGACCTGTTAGTTTTTCTTTAAGAAGCCTTTCTGTTCTCCACTCATTACCTGTATTAATTGCACCTGCTTGAACTCGTTACCTGTATAAAAGACACCTGTCCACACACTCAATCAAACAGACTCCAACCTCTCCACAATGGCCAAGACCAGAGAGCTGTGTAAGGACATCAGGGATAAAATTGTAGACCTGCACAAGCCTGGGATGGGCTACAGGACAATAGGCAAGCAGCTTGGTGTAAGGCAACAGCTGTTGGCGCAATTATTAGAAAATGGAAGAAGTTCAAGATGACGGTCAATCACCCTCGGTCTGGGGCTCCATGCAAGATCTCACCTCGTGGGGCATCAATGATCATGAGGAAGGTGAGGGATCAGCCCAGAACTACACGGCAGGACCTGGTCAATGACCTGAAGAGAGCTGGGACCACAGTCTCAAAGAAAACCATTAGTAACACACTACGCCGTCATGGATTAAAATCCTGCAGCGCACGCAAGGTCCCCCTGCTCAAGCCAGCGCATGTCCAGGCCCGTCTGAAGTTTGCCAATGACCATCTGGATGATCCAGAGGAGGAATGGGAGAAGGTCATGTGGTCTGATGAGACAAAAATAGAGCTTTTTGGTCTAAACTCCACACGCCGTGTTTGGAGGAAGAAGAAGGATGAGTACAACCCCAAGAACACCATCCCAACCGTGAAGCATGGAGGTGGAAACATCATTCTTTGGGGATGCTTTTCTGCAAAGGGGACAGGACGACTGCACCGTATTGAGGGGAGGATGGATGGGGCCATGTATCGCGAGATCTTGGCCAACAACCTCCTTCCCTCAGTAAGAGCATTGAAGATGGGTCGTGGCTGGGTCTTCCAGCATGACAACGACCCGAAACACACAGCCAGGGCAACTAAGGAGTGGCTCCGTAAGAAGCATCTCAAGGTCCTGGAGTGGCCTAGCCCTTCTCCAGACCTGAACCCAATAGAAAATCTTTGGAGGGAGCTGAAAGTCCGTATTGCCCAGCGACAGCCCCGAAACCTGAAGGATCTGGAGAAGGTCTGTATGGAGGAGTGGGCCAAAATCCCTGCTGCAGTGTGTGCAAACCTGGTCAAGAACTACAGGAAACGTATGATCTCTATAATTGCAAACAAATGTTTCTGTACCAAATATTAAGTTCTGCTTTTCTGATGTATCAAATACTTATGTCATGCAATAACATGCAAATGAATTTCTTTAAATCATACAATGGGATTTTCTGGATTTTTGTTTTAGATTCCGTCTCTCACAGTTGAAGTGTACCTATGATAAAAATTACAGACCTCTACATGCTTTGTAAGTAGGAAAACCTGCAAAATCGGCAGTGTATCAAATACTTGTTCTCCCCACTGTACATACACCTTTACCAAATACATTTAAACTCAGTTTTTCACAATTCCTGACATTTAATCCTAGTAAAAACTCCCTGTCTTAGGTCAGTTAGGATCACCACTATTTTAAGAATGTGAAATGTCAGAATAATAGTAGAGAGAATGATTTATTTCAGCTTTTATTTATTTATTCACATTCCCAGTTGGTCAGCAGTTTACATACACTCAATTAGTATTTGGTAGCATTGCCTTTAAATTGTTTAACTTGGGTCAAACGTTTCGGGTAGCCTTCCACAAGCTTCCCACAATAAGTTGGGTGAAGTTTGGCCCATTCCTCCTGACAGAGCTGGTGTAATTGAGTCAGGTTTGTAGGCCTTCTTTCTAACACACGCTTTTTCAGTTCTGCCCACAAATATTCTATAGGATTTAGGTCAGGGCTTTGTGATGGCCACTCCTTAAACCATGTTGCCACAACTTTGGAAGTATGCTTGGGGTCATTGTCCATTTGGAAGACCCATTTGCGACCAAGCTGTAACTTCCTGACTGATATCTTGACACTTTGCTTCAATATATCCATATACTTTTCCTGCCTCATGATTCCATCTATTTTGTGAAGTGCACCAGTCCCTCCTGCAGCAAAGCACCCCCACAACATGATGCTGCCACCCCTGTGCTTCACGGTTGGGAAGTTGTTCTTCGGCTTGCAAGCCTCCCCCTTTTTCCTCCAAACATAATGATGGTCCTTATGGCCAAACAGTTCTATTTTTATTTCATCAGACCAGAGGACGTTTCTCCAAAAAGTACGATCTTTGTCCCCATGTGCAGTTGCAAACCATAGTCAAAATCTTTTATGGCGGTTTTGGAGCAGTGGCTTCTTCCTTGCTGAGCAGCCTTTCAGGTTATGTCGATATAAGACTCGTTTTACTGTGGATATAGATACTTTTGTACCTGTTTCCTCCAGCATCTTCACAAGGTCCTTTGATATTGTTCTGGGATTTATTTGCACTTTCGCACCAAAGTACGTTCATCTCTAGGAGACAGAACGCGTCTCCTTCCTGAACGGTATGACGGCTGCGTGGTCCCATGTTGTTTATACTTGCGTACTATTGTTTGTACCGATGAAGGTGGTACCTTCAGGCGATGAACCAGATTTGTGGAGATCTACAATTTTCTTTCTGAGGTCTTGGCTAATTTCTTTTGATTTGCCCATGATGTCAAGCAAAGAGGCACTGAGTTTGAAGGTAGGCCTTGAAATACATCCACCGGTACACCTCCAATTGACGCAAATGATGTCAATTATCCTATCAGAAGCTTCTAAAGCCATTACATCATTTTCTGGAATTTTCCAAGCTGTTTAATAAAGGCTCAGTAAACTTAGTGTATGTAAACTTCAAACCCACTGGAATTGTGATACTGTGAATTATAAGTGAAATAATCTGTCTGTAAACAATTGTTGGAAAAATGACTTGTGTCATGCACAAAGTAGATGTCCTAAACGACTTGCCAAAACTATAGTTTGTTAACAAGAAATTAGTGGAGTGGTTGAAAAACGAGTTTTAATTACTCCAACCTAAGTGTATTTAAACTTCCGACTTCAACTGTATATATGTTGTTTCCTGAGGTATTCTGTTGTTTCCTGGCATGAGGCAGCCCAACACCTAGCTGTTCTCTCACCTGGGTAACAGTGTGCTTATACCATTCTCTCTCTCTCTGACTCTCTCTCTGTCTGTTTGCTTGTCTGTGTGAGCCTGGACATATTTAGCCCCTGCTCCAGTCCAACTATGTCAGCAAATAGCACCTAGATCTAATTTATTGAACAGAGCCTGTCATTGGATTATGTGTCATACAGTACCCCTTGGGACCAACAGTACATAGTGTAGACTGCTGATGGTAAGAAATACACATAAAACTGTCAGCCCTAACTCATGGGTTAACATTTATATCACCGCCAGGCCAGAGTTAGAGGAGAAAAGACTTCGCCACTGTAGCCAAAACTTTGCAAGACAGTTTTAAAAAGAGATTGTCCGAGTTCTAGAGCTAAGGAAAAGTAAGACCAGCATGTGGCTGCTTGTAAAGACCATCTACTTTCATTCTGACTGCACTGATATGAGTATTCAACCTTGTTCCACTGGGTGCAATTCACAACTCTTTTGATGTCAGCTCAAAACATGTTGTTTTGCTGTTTGAACGCAGTAGTGGTTTCCACAGATCCAGGGAGCTTTACCATCTTAAGGCAACGTGTGGAAAGGGTACAGGAGCAAGGAAAGCATAATGTTGCTCTCTTCACACACACCTGCCCCATTTCTAAGAGAGAAACTCTCCCCTCAGTCTGCATCCATCCTCTCCCAGACTGGGCAACAGTAAAACCAGGGCAGACTTGCCACCAGTGGCATGCCACCTTTCCATTCAGATTACAGAGCTAGAGGAATTTTGCTGTACAGAAGCCGAGTGTAAAGTGATTCACAGGGGCTCTCCCTTTACCCTGCAAATCTCCATGCAATTCATATTAACCACAGCGATTGTTCCCAGAGTGACGTCAGCGTGGCCAGACCCCTTTGTGCTACATTATTCATTCACTCAGAGCTGCCACCACCAGTTACATGCAGACATCAGGGAGGGATGGAGCAAGGGACGGAGAGAGGAAGGGAAGGAGGGATTACTTTACTCCACTCTCCACTTCCTATCTGGCCACCAGTCTCCACTGGCCTTTTAATAAACAGCTGAAAAGCAAACTTAGAATAAAATGTACTCTGCAAAACAAGCTGTCAGGCCTCGAGCTGTAGGAGGATGTTGTGGCTCCATGGGGCATTGTGCTTGCTGCTTGTGTTTGTCTGCTGGCTGCCCACCAAGAGAAGAGAATCTGTACTCTGCTCTATCGTACCCTTCTATCTCCTCCTCCTCCCCTCTCTCCCTCTCCCTTTCCCCTTCTCCCCCTCTCCCTTCTCTCCCTCCCCTCTCTACCTCTCCCCCCTCCAGAAAGCCCTTTACCTCCATAGACAGCAGCTGTGCCCCTGCTGTTATTGCTGTTGTTACTGCTGTTGTTATTGCTGTTGTTACTGCTGTTGTTACTGCTGCTGTTACTGCTGCTGTTACTGCTGCTGTTACTGCTGCTGTTACTGCTGCTGTTACTGCTGCTGTTATTGCTGCTGTTATTGCTGCTGTTACTGCTGCTGTTACTGCTGCTGTTATTGCTGCTGTTACTGCTGCTGTTACTGCTGCTGTTATTGCTGTTGTTATTGCTGCTGTTACTGCTGCTGTTACTGCTGTTGTTATTGCTGCTGTTACTGCTGCTGTTACTGCTGCTGTTACTGCTGCTGTTACTGCTGCTGTTACTGCTGCTGTTACTGCTGCTGTTACTGCTGCTGTTATTGCTGCTGTTACTGCTGCTGTTACTGCTGCTGTTACTGCTGCTGTTACTGCTGCTGTTACTGCTGCTGTTACTGCTGTTGTTATTGCTGCTGTTACTGCTGCTGTTACTGCTGTTGTTACTGCTGTTGTTACTGCTGCTGTTACTGCTGCTGTTACTGCTGCTGTTACTGCTGCTGTTACTGCTGCTGTTACTGCTGCTGTTACTGCTGCTGTTACTGCTGCTGTTACTGCTGCTGTTACTGCTGCTGTTACTGCTGCTGTTACTGCTGCTGTTACTGCTGCTGTTACTGCTGCTGTTACTGCTGCTGTTATTGCTGCTGTTATTGCTGCTGTTATTGCTGCTGTTACTGCTGCTGTTACTGCTGTTGTTATTGCTGCTGTTACTGCTGCTGTTACTGCTGCTGTTACTGCTGCTGTTACTGCTGCTGTTACTGCTGCTGTTATTGCTGCTGTTATTGCTGCTGTTATTGCTGCTGTTATTGCTGCTGTTACTGCTGCTGTTATTGCTGCTGTTACTGCTGCTGTTATTGCTGCTGTTATTGCTGCTGTTACTGCTGCTGTTACTGCTGCTGTTATTGCTGCTGTTACTGCTGCTGTTATTGCTGCTGTTATTGCTGCTGTTACTGCTGCTGTTACTGCTGCTGTTACTGCTGCTGTTACTGCTGCTGTTATTGCTGTTGTTATTGCTGCTGTTATTGCTGTTGTTATTGCTGCTGTTATTGCTGCTGTTATTGCTGCTGTTACTGCTGCTGTTATTGCTGCTGTTATTGCTGCTGTTATTGCTGCTGTTACTGCTGCTGTTACTGCTGCTGTTACTGCTGCTGTTACTGCTGTTGTTATTGCTGCTGTTATTGCTGTTGTTATTGCTGCTGTTATTGCTGCTGTTATTGCTGCTGTTATTGCTGCTGTTACTGCTGCTGTTATTGCTGTTGTTATTGCTGCTGTTATTGCTGCTGTTATTGCTGCTGTTACTGCTGCTGTTATTGCTGTTGTTATTGCTGCTGTTATTGCTGTTGTTATTGCTGCTGTTATTGCTGCTGTTATTGCTGCTGTTATTGCTGTTGTTACTGCTGCTGTTATTGCTGCTGTTACTGCTGTTGTTATTGCTGCTGTTACTGCTGTTGTTGTTATTGCTGCTGTTACTGCTGTTATTGCACTTGTTATTGCTGCGGTTATTGCTGTTGTTATTGCTGTTGTTATTGCTGCTGTTACTGCTGTTGTTATTGCTGCGGTTATTGCTGTTGTTATTGCTGTTGTTATTGCTGCTGTTACTGCTGTTGTTATTGCTGTTGTTACTGCTGCTGTTATTGCTGCTGTTACTGCTGCTGTTATTGCTGCTGTTATTGCTGCTGTTATTGCTGCTGTTATTGCTGCTGTTATTGCTGCTGTTATTGCTGCTGTTATTGCTGCTGTTATTGCTGTTGTTTTTGCTGTTGTTTTTGCTGCTGTTATTGCTGCTGTTACTGCTGCTGTTATTGCTGCTGTTACTGCTGCTGTTACTGCTGCTGTTATTGCTGCTGTTATTGCTGTTGTTATTGCTGCTGTTATTGCTGTTGTTACTGCTGCTGTTATTGCTGTTGTTACTGCTGCTGTTATTGCTGCTGTTATTGCTGTTGTTATTGCTGCTGTTATTGCTGCTGTTACTGCTGCTGTTATTGCTGCTGTTACTGCTGCTGTTATTGCTGCTGTTATTGCTGTTGTTATTGCTGCTGTTATTGCTGTTGTTACTGCTGCTGTTATTGCTGTTGTTACTGCTGCTGTTATTGCTGCTGTTATTGCTGTTGTTACTGCTGCTGTTATTGCTGCTGTTACTGCTGTTGTTATTGCTGCTGTTACTGCTGTTGTTATTGCTGCTGTTATTGCTGTTGTTATTGCTGCTGTTATTGCTGTTGTTATTGCTGCTGTTACTGCTGCTGTTATTGCTGCTGTTACTGCTGCTGTTACTGCTGCTGTTATTGCTGCTGTTATTGCTGTTGTTATTGCTGCTGTTATTGCTGTTGTTACTGCTGCTGTTATTGCTGTTGTTACTGCTGCTGTTATTGCTGCTGTTATTGCTGTTGTTATTGCTGCTGTTATTGCTGCTGTTACTGCTGCTGTTACTGCTGCTGTTACTGCTGCTGTTATTGCTGCTGTTATTGCTGTTGTTATTGCTGCTGTTACTGCTGTTGTTACTGCTGTTGTTACTGCTGTTGTTACTGCTGCTGTTACTGCTGCTGTTACTGCTGCTGTTATTGCTGCTGTTACTGCTGCTGTTATTGCTGTTGTTACTGCTGCTGTTATTGCTGCTGTTATTGCTGTTGTTACTGCTGCTGTTATTGCTGCTGTTACTGCTGTTGTTATTGCTGCTGTTACTGCTGTTGTTGTTATTGCTGCTGTTACTGCTGTTATTGCACTTGTTATTGCTGCGGTTATTGCTGTTGTTATTGCTGTTGTTATTGCTGCTGTTACTGCTGCTGTTATTGCTGCGGTTATTGCTGTTGTTATTGCTGTTGTTATTGCTGCTGTTACTGCTGTTGTTATTGCTGTTGTTACTGCTGCTGTTATTGCTGCTGTTACTGCTGCTGTTATTGCTGTTGTTATTGCTGCTGTTACTGCTGCTGTTACTGCTGCTGTTACTGCTGCTGTTATTGCTGCTGTTATTGCTGTTGTTACTGCTGCTGTTATTGCTGTTGTTACTGCTGCTGTTATTGCTGCTGTTATTGCTGTTGTTATTGCTGCTGTTACTGCTGCTGTTACTGCTGCTGTTACTGCTGCTGTTATTGCTGCTGTTACTGCTGCTGTTATTGCTGCTGTTATTGCTGCTGTTATTGCTGCTGTTATTGCTGCTGTTATTGCTGCTGTTACTGCTGCTGTTACTGCTGTTGTTATTGCTGCTGTTACTGCTGTTGTTATTGCTGCTGTTACTGCTGCTGTTACTGCTGTTGTTATTGCTGCTGTTATTGCTGTTGTTATTGCTGCTGTTATTGCTGCTGTTATTGCTGCTGTTATTGCTGCTGTTATTGCTGCTGTTATTGCACTTGTTATTGCTGCGGTTATTGCTGCTGTTACTGCTGCTGTTACTGCTGCTGTTATTGCTGCTGTTACTGCTGCTGTTATTGCTGTTGTTATTGCTGCTGTTACTGCTGCTGTTATTGCTGCTGTTACTGCTGCTGTTACTGCTGCTGTTATTGCTGCTGTTATTGCTGCTGTTATTGCTGTTGTTATTGCTGCTGTTATTGCTGCTGTTATTGCTGCTGTTACTGCTGCTGTTACTGCTGCTGTTATTGCTGCTGTTACTGCTGCTGTTACTGCTGCTGTTATTGCTGCTGTTATTGCTGCTGTTATTGCTGCTGTTACTGCTGTTATTGCACTTGTTATTGCTGCGGTTATTGCTGTTGTTATTGCTGTTGTTATTGCTGCTGTTATTGCTGTTGTTATTGCTGCTGTTATTGCTGCTGTTATTGCTGCTGTTACTGCTGCTGTTATTGCTGCTGTTACTGCTGTTGTTACTGCTGCTGTTATTGCTGCTGTTACTGCTGTTGTTATTGCTGCTGTTATTGCTGCTGTTATTGCTGCTGTTACTGCTGCTGTTATTGCTGCTGTTACTGCTGTTGTTACTGCTGCTGTTATTGCTGCTGTTATTGCTGCTGTTATTGCTGTTGTTATTGCTGCTGTTATTGCTGCTGTTATTGCTGCTGTTATTGCTGCTGTTACTGCTGCTGTTATTGCTGTTGTTACTGCTGCTGTTATTGCTGTTGTTACTGCTGTTGTTATTGCTGCTGTTACTGCTGTTGTTATTGCTGCTGTTACTGCTGTTATTGCACTTGTTATTGCTGCGGTTATTGCTGTTGTTATTGCTGTTGTTATTGCTGCTGTTACTGCTGTTGTTATTGCTGCGGTTATTGCTGTTGTTATTGCTGCTGTTATTGCTGCTGTTATTGCTGCTGTTATTGCACTTGTTATTGCTGCGGTTATTGCTGCTGTTACTGCTGCTGTTACTGCTGCTGTTATTGCTGCTGTTACTGCTGCTGTTATTGCTGTTGTTATTGCTGCTGTTACTGCTGCTGTTATTGCTGCTGTTACTGCTGCTGTTACTGCTGCTGTTATTGCTGCTGTTATTGCTGTTGTTATTGCTGCTGTTATTGCTGCTGTTATTGCTGCTGTTACTGCTGCTGTTACTGCTGCTGTTATTGCTGCTGTTACTGCTGCTGTTACTGCTGCTGTTATTGCTGCTGTTATTGCTGCTGTTATTGCTGCTGTTACTGCTGTTATTGCACTTGTTATTGCTGCGGTTATTGCTGTTGTTATTGCTGTTGTTATTGCTGCTGTTATTGCTGCTGTTATTGCTGCTGTTACTGCTGCTGTTATTGCTGCTGTTACTGCTGTTGTTACTGCTGCTGTTATTGCTGCTGTTACTGCTGTTGTTATTGCTGCTGTTATTGCTGCTGTTATTGCTGCTGTTACTGCTGCTGTTATTGCTGCTGTTACTGCTGTTGTTACTGCTGCTGTTATTGCTGCTGTTATTGCTGCTGTTATTGCTGTTGTTATTGCTGCTGTTATTGCTGCTGTTATTGCTGCTGTTATTGCTGCTGTTACTGCTGCTGTTATTGCTGTTGTTACTGCTGCTGTTATTGCTGTTGTTACTGCTGTTGTTATTGCTGCTGTTACTGCTGTTGTTATTGCTGCTGTTACTGCTGTTATTGCACTTGTTATTGCTGCGGTTATTGCTGTTGTTATTGCTGTTGTTATTGCTGCTGTTACTGCTGTTGTTATTGCTGCGGTTATTGCTGTTGTTATTGCTGCTGTTACTGCTGTTGTTATTGCTGCTGTTACTGCTGTTATTGCACTTGTTATTGCTGCGGTTATTGCTGTTGTTATTGCTGTTGTTATTGCTGTTGTTATTGCTGTTGTTATTGCTGTTGTTATTCCAACTGTTATTGCTGCTGTTATTGCTGCTGTTATTGCTGCTGTTATTGCTGTTGTTATTCCAACTGTTATTGCTGCTGTTATTGCTGTTGTTATTCCAACTGTTATTGCTGTTGTTATTGCTGCTGTTATTGCTGTTGTTATTCCAACTGTTATTGCTGTTGTTATTCCAACTGTTATTGCTGCTGTTATTGCTGTTGTTATTCCAACTGTTATTGCTGCTGTTATTGCTGCTGTTATTGCTGCTGTTATTGCTGCTGTTATTGCTGTTGTTATTCCAACTGTTATTGCTGCTGTTATTGCTGCTGTTATTGCTGCTGTTATTGCTGCTGTTGTTATTGCTGTTGTTATTGCTGTTGTTATTGCTGTTGTTATTGCTGTTGTTATTGCTGCTGTTATTGCTGTTGTTATTGCTGTTGTTATTCCAACTGTTATTGCTGTTGTTATTCCAACTGTTATTGCTGTTGTTATTGCTGCTGTTATTGCTGTTGTTATTCCAACTGTTATTGCTGTTGTTATTGCTGTTGTTATTGCTGTTGTTATTGCTGCTGTTATTGCTGTTGTTATTGCTGCTGTTATTGCTGTTGTTATTGCTGCTGTTACTGCTGCTGTTATTGCTGTTGTTATTGCTGCTGTTATTGCTGTTGTTATTGCTGTTGTTATTGCTGTTGTTATTGCTGCTGGGGGGCAGACCAGAGCATTTTCAGCTCGAGTTCCAAATCTTACCCCTCCATGTAGGGCCTGTGTACTGTATGGCATGATCACTCACGCTTCTGTATCAGGTGTGATTCGCCCCCCACTAACACTGATCAAGCTCGCTGGATATTGTTTACCGCAGCAGCCAATGAGGCTGATCCATTCATACATGTCTCACCTTTTTCTTAATGGATTTTGGCAGCCAGGTATTTTATGCATAATCGCATTATGCTGATTTTGTGTTTGCACTTGGATCTCCCCTTGGGGCTGTGTTAGCAGAGGAGAGGGCGGATAGGGGGTATTAGGGACAGCTGGCAATGTAGTATCAGTAATGTTCACATCTATCAGGCCTGTCTGCCTGTCTGTTGGAGATTAGCAGCAGCTCCACATGAGAGGCACATGCAGACACACACAATCACTGACACACACACACACACACACACACACACACACACACACACACACACACACACACACACACACACACACACACACACACACACACACACACACACACACACACACACACACACACACACAGAACATTGAGTCAGAGGCATATCACCATCACAAACACATGAATAATAGCTGAGTAGCTATGGGCAGAGTAATAAGTGCAGCCCCTGACCCCTGACTCCAGCACCTGCCCCACTGCACCCCTGTATGTTGCTGTCACACTGTATTCTGCCTACATGGGAGAGGAGAGGATGGCGCGGTAGCTTGGCTGTGTTTTCTCCTAAATTCCACAGCAGTCTACTGCCTAAGTGTTACTCCAACACTGACATAACAGAAGTGTTTATGTTGCACCCATCTTTCCTTCTTACAGAATGACCTCAACCTGTAATTTAGGTGGTAGTCTCACAGCTTGTGTCGCAGGCTGTAGAGTGCTCCTCTCAACGGGGAGCTTAGAGAAGAATATAGGCTGCAACGTGCAGGACTAGACTGCTGACAGGCTGACAGTATGGTACAGTAGGTTAGTGAGGAGGCTAGCTGCGAGGATCCCTTAATGTATCGACAAAGACAGCCTGTTCTGTTCTATGGTCTTGATGACGTTGTCTAACATGGGCAGCTTACATTGTCTCTGTCCCATACCATTGTACAGAAAGCTTTGCATTCTGCGCTGAATTCTAATACGCTTTGCAGGCAGATATTGTGTAAAGAAGGAGCACTATGAGCGCCTAGAAGGCTTGTAGATCATTAACACACATCATGTCATTTTAAAACATCCTTGCTGTGATAACTCAGATTAAACCGTAATAATGGCAACAGCGGACCACAATAAGCCCTGGAATACACACACATCCCTCAATAACACTGGGGACAAAAGCCAAGGGCCATGCCATAAATCCATCAGATTTAACAAAGAATTAGGCGCCATTTTCTGACTAAATGGATGGAGGGAGAAAAAGCCAATGACCTTTCAAGACAATACAGAGGGAAAACAAATCACACTCTACAATGGCCTCGTGCAGAAACCTCCACCCCTATAGAGAGACCCTGGCGAGCCAGAGCCAGAGCCACACAGAAATGCCCCAGTGACAGGATACATACAGACAGTGGTGAACCATGGCTATTTGACCTCTAGGCCTTAAGATAGGGGGGGGGGCTTTGAACACATTGTACCAAACTCAAATATCAAGAATGAAAAAAAACAGAAACATAGCATCACTTAATGCGCCCAACTGAATCAAACAGGTCTGAGGCTGAGCCACGGTTTGGGCTGCAGCACCCGCACGGATAATGCTACCAGCAACAACAACAACAACTACACTCCTTACACAATACCATCACTATCACCAAAAGCAACAACAGTGACACAAAGGATGTGAATGTTACAGGCTCCTTAATGCTGAAAGGACAGCGATCGTAGTATGAGAGCTCGCTTTTTGGAAAACACATAGGGCCGACAGAAAGACAGCAGTCACACACAGCATGATGTTAATGATAAGCAGTCCATTCACTCAGATATAATAAACCAGTAGGTCCCAGTCATAAGGATACAAAAACACAACCATTAGGCTAAGCATTTCCTAATCGAAATGTACAACTATTACTTCCCGTTGCAAACATCTTTTTCACATTCAGCAATCAGCACACAAAGTAACTGGTGACCTAAAGTTTAAATGCAACAAGGTTTCACACACAAGTTATTTTCAAAGAGATTGCTAATAATAGCAAGTGAGCTGCAATAGAAAACACAGTTCCACTCATAAGATGATGACAATTTAAACTTAACTTGTTGAAAATTAATATTGAAATGGGCGAAGCTAACAAATTAGAAACAACATCCTCGCTAGCTAGACCGCGGGAACACTACTGCTCGCATTAGCTTTTGTTAAAACGGTCCCACCCATTACAAGTCAAAATGTGATTGGTTGATTCCACTGTCACTCCAAAATTCTGCCTTAATAGATGAGTTAGCTGACAACGCCACGAAAACGATGCGCGCGCGTCGATGGGGAAGAAGTCCGTGGGCTGTTATGATTCTGGATGGTCAGATAGCTCGCAAAAATGACAAGAAGCTGTAATGTGGGAAATCCTTGGTGGCTCGTTTCAGCTTGTTGTATCTTGTTATTGATGCCATGTCTTGTTTTGCAGTGTTTTGACTCTTGTCACACCTATGCTAATATGGCTAAAATTCACTAACTAACAACTGTAATGATGTATTTGAGAGACAACAAGTGCTCATTGTGCAAATGTATTTATGTTTTTCAGTAAAGATTTGGAGAGGAAATATAGTTTACATGTTGTCAACAATCATTTCATTCTAAGGCAACCCCTGCCTGTTTTTCTCCACGATTGTGCACAAATCAGTTTTGTTGCTAAACAACCCACCCGTCTATACAGTTGAATGGCAGATGGCTTCTGTCTTCAGTGCCTTCAGAAGGTATTTGACTATTTTCACGTTTTGTTGTTACAGCCTGAATTTAAAATTGCCAAAATACCAAATTATCCCTTTAAATCCGAATAATAAAATAATAATATGATTAGAATATAATTTAAATATAATTTAAAATATGAAATATTAATTAAAAGGAAATTTATATTTTAAAACTAGAGCAATTATTTTGTTAATCCTTAGGCTTTCTCTGAAGGCGTAGAAGGCCCTCATTAGAAGGTCCTCACAGTTGGTTCCCCACTGCATACAGATACCATTGCACTCTCACTTCCACCTGTGTTGCTCAATCCACAGTTTACAGGGTATCTCCCCGTAAAAAGCTGACAAGGCAACAGCAGTAATGCATAGGGTTAGTCCATTACGACATCCATTGATTGATTTATTTATTTTTTTTAGATCTGAGACCAATCAGATTTACTAATCCCCCACAAACACATTACTACGACCATGACCATTTTCGCCACGGGCCCTGAATGCTAACTCATTTTCTGCTTCAGCGGCTCAATCATCCCTGTTACACAGTATGAAACAGGATTGGCACAGGATGCCATCTGACTTTTGCATTTGCTGGAGTTACTTGAGGTTAATGTAGACAGCATAATTTGCTGTGTTGAATAGCAGTGATACACATACTGTATTTACAGCAGAGATAAATAGTCAACTTGAATTATTGATAAGATAGTGTTTTCTCTCAGGGCAGCGCTGGCATTGCTGGACTCACAAAGCCAGTATTCGCCATGGCATCCACAAAAACCAAACCGACGCACTGATACAGTTGAAGTCAGAAGTTTACATACACTTAGGTTGGAGTCATTAAAACTCGTCAACCACTGATTTCTTGTTAACAAACTACAGTTTTGGCAAGTCGGTTAGGACATCTACTTTGTGCATGACACAAGTCATTTTTCCAACAATTGTATACAGACAGATTATTTCATTTATAATTCACTGTAACACAATTTCAGTGGGTCAGAAGTTTACATACACTAAGTTGACTGTGCCTTTAAATAGCCTGGAAAATTCAAGAAATGATGTCATGGCTTTAGAAACTTCTGATAGGATAATTGACATCATTTGAGTCAATTGTAGGTGTACCTGTAGATGTATTTCAAGGCCTACCTTCAAACTCTGTGCCTCTTTGCTTGACATCATGGGAAAATCAAAAGAAATCAGCCAAGACCTCAGAAAAACATTTGTAGACCTCAACAAGTCTGGTTCATCCTTGGGAGCAATTTCCAAATGCCTGACGGTACCACGTTCATCTGTACAAACAATAGTACGCAAGTATAAACACCATGGGACCACGCAGCCGTCATACCGCTCAGGAAGGAGACATTTTCTGTCTCTTAGAGATGAACGTACGTTGGTGCGAAAAGTGCAAATCGATCCCAGAACAACAGCAAAGGACCTTGTGAAGATGCTGGAGGAAACAGGTACAAAAGTATCTATATCCAGAGTGAAACGAGTCCTATATCGTCATAACCTGAAAAGCTGCTCAGCAAGGAAGAAGCCACTGCTCCAAAACCGCCATAAAAACAACAGACTACAGTTTGCAACTGCACATGGGGACAAAGATCGTCCTTTTTGGAGAAATGTCCTCTGGTCTAATGAAACAAAAATAGAACTGTTCTGCCATAATGACCATCGTTATGTTTGGAGGAAAAAGGGGGAGGCTTGCAAGCTGAAGAACGCCATCCCAACCGTGAAGCACAGGGGTGGCAGCATCATGTTGTGGGGGTGCTTTGCTGCAGGAGGGACTGGTGCACTTCATAAAATAGATGCCATCATGAGAAGGAAAATGATGTGGATATATTGAAGCAACATCTCAAGACATCCGTCTGTAAGGTAAAGCTCGGTCGCAAATTTGTCTTCCAAATGGACAATGACCCCAAGCATACTTCCAAAGTTGTGGCAAAATGGCTTAAGGACAACAAAATCAAGGTATTGGAGTGGCCGTCATAAAGCCCTGACCTCAATCCTATAGAAAAATTGTGGGCAGAACTGAAAAAGCGTGTGCGAGCAAGGAGGCCTACAAACCTGACTCAGTTACACCAGCTCCGTCAGGAGGAATGGGCCAAATACTAATTGAGTGTGTGTAAACTTCTGACCCACTGGGAATGTGATAAAATAAATAAAATATGAAATAAATCATTCTCTCTATTTCAAATTTCAAATTCTTAAAATAAAGTGGTGTCCTAACTGACCTAAGACAGGGAATTTTTACTAGGATTAAAAGACAGGATTTGTGAAAAACTCAGTTTAAATGTATTTGGCTAAGGTGTATGTAAACTTCAGACTTCAACTGTACATTGCATAACGCCAATACATGCACTCCCTCGCCTCATAGCAGGAGCTCTGTTTAATCAATCCTAAACTTCCACCTCTCGCTACGCCTGGTTATTGATTCAATTATAGTTTGACGTTTAGTCGCTGTGAAGAGAAAATAATGCTTCTGCGTAAACTCTCCAATTGGTCACACAAAATGTGATTTGGTGTGGAAGAGCAGAGAGGCTTGTGCATCAGCATCAGACCCGGTTCCACCCTGTCAAACAGTGTCAGGAGCAGAGAGAGTGAGAAATGACAGGTCAGAGAACAGCTCTGTTGATGTTGTTGTTCAGATGCATTTCAAGTAGGCCCCAATTACTTTCAACGCTGTGCTGTGGCGGGTCGGGTGGCTCACACTGGATCGTCTCACACCAGCACAGAAGCTGAGGACTAAGGCCCCTTCTCCTCACGCAGACCGGTGCGACTAATGCACCATTAAATCTTCAAACCCAACCGGCCTTGTCACTCCAGCTTTGACAAGACTCTATTTAGCCAGACAGGCATTGCTAAAGCACCCGCTTGACCTCTCCCAAGCCCAGATCAAAGAGAATCTGTGCATACTGTGTGCGTGATCTAGTCTGTCTGGCTGCTGAGGAAACTCCAAAATATTTGTAACATTGATTAAATGTCAAAATGTTTCAAGTTTTATTGTCACGTGCCAAGTACAGTAAAATGCCTTTCTTGCAAGTGCTTTCCCAACGATGCAGTAATCAATATCACTAGTAAAGATATTATGATATGAAATAAAGTAGAACAAAAGCACACAAGAAATAGAAATAATAAGAACATGAGAATGTAAGTAAGTTATATACAGGGTCAGTTCCAGGGTCAGTGCCAATACCATACAATGTGCAGGGATACTGGAGTGATAGGGTTAGATAAAGTAAAAAAGCATAGAGTCAGACCTGTTGGCGTCCGCTGTGCCTTCAGCGTCTCCTGCTCCAGCCTATAATTAACAGCTCTATAGGAGAATTGTGCAGCAAACCTGAACCCACTGGTCCCAGAATCAAATCACTGTGCTCTTCCACTTTTAGGATGTGAGAGAGAATTACCATTTGTTAAAAAAGTCTAATGTTCATAGTTAAACATGTTCAGAATGAATAATATGTCACACAAATTCCCTGTAATGTGGTATTGTACCATGCCATAATTCTCTGGTGGACTCCCAACAGTTCCAAATCATGTGCTCATGTATGAAACAAACATGACAAAAGCATGACAAATAGCATGATTAAACTCATTAGCTTGACGTTTCCACTTGGGAGACTATCACTTTGATTACATTGCAACAGGCAATGTAACATGCAATGTAAATCAAGCACAGCTCAAGAATTTGACATATGTATGGTATTTGATCCAGGCCTGAAAAGCACCCCTTCTCTCCCTCCCTCTTACAGCTAATCAGTTTCCAGTATATATTTCTTCAGTCTAGATGGATACACTGCTACACAGTTTGTCCTGTAGTTGTTTAGGCTCTATTTCTCGATGCCCTCACCCTGCAGATGTGATGTCAGCTCATTATTTTAAGGCCAGTGTGAATGTATTGGAATAATTGGGCCAGAAGGTTAGCAGTGACTTGTGCATTCATTGGAGGGGGCCTGGATAGATGTCTGCAGTCCATAGTCATCAATTGGGCATCAGGTCCTCCTCTGCCTAGCGAAATCCATTAGGCTGATCTAGAGAAATGGCCTTGAGGACAATTTCACACTGTCCACTGGAAGAGGAAAGGGGGATACCTAGTCAGTTCCAACTGAATGCATTCATTTGAAATGTGTCTTCCGCATTTAACCCAACCCCTCTGAATCAGAGAGGTGCGGGGGGCTGCCTTAATTGACATCCACGTCTTTGGCACCCGGGGAACAATGGGTTAACTGCCTTGCTCAGGGGCAGAACCCCAGATTTTTATCTTGTCAGCTCTGGGATTCGATCCAGCAACCTTTCGGTTACTGGCCCAACACTCTAACCACTAGGGGGTTTCATTATGCTAAACTAGTAGCTACATCTGCTGTCGCATTGGCAACACGGGTACTCTGTTCTTCTTGTTGCCTGTTATTTTCAGAAGAAAATACAGGTTGGTTCAGTGGTCTCATTTGAAAGTATTGTCGAGCATAATGTGAACAGTTTAGCAATGCTTACAGATGTTTACAAGTCATTGATTTACAAGATTTCGCTTGGTCTCATCTCAAACTTGTTCCTCCGTGCTTAACGTATCCCACAATGTAATTAGGGAATCATTGCGCTTCCTCCCAAAGGTGCATAAGGAAGAGAGGGATGATTGAAAAAGCTTATAGTCATTTTGTACCCAGTAGATGAGGCAGAAAATAACTTCCACTGCTCGGTGTGGTACTTTCTCATTCAGAATGACAGAAACAAAACTGGGTTTCAGAAATGCTCATTGAAAATTACAACCGCCTTTTGTCCAATATGCTAAAATAACCAAGTGGCATTTACATCCATTACCAACTGAGAGAATATAGGCAGAATTGCAAAGAAAAAGCCATATCTCAGACTGGCCAATAAAAATAAAAGATTAAGATGGGCAAAAGAACACAGACACTGGACAGAGGAACTCTGCCTAGAAGGCCAGCATCCCAGAGTCGCCTCTTCACGGTTGACGTTGAGACTGGTGTTTTGTGGGTACTATTTAATGAAGCTGCCAGTTGAGGACTTGTGAGGCGTCTGTTTCTCAAACTAGACACTCTAATGTACTTGTCCTCTTGCTCAGTTGTGCACCGGGGCCTCCCACTCCTCTTTCTATTCTGGTTAGAGCCAGTCTGCGCTGTTCTGTGAAGGGAGTAGTACACAGCATTGTAGGATCAATTTCTCACATGGAATAGCCATCATTTCTCATAACAAGAATAGGCTGATGAGTTTCAGAAGAAAGTATTTTGTTTTTGGCCATTTTGAGCCTGTAATTGAACCCACAAATGTTGATGCTTCAGATACTCAACTAGTCTGAAGAAGGACAGTTTTATTGCTTCTTTAATCAGGACAACAGTTTTCAGCTGTGCTAACATAATTGCAAAAGGGTTTTCTAATGATCTTTTAAAAATGTTAACTTAGATTAGCTAACACAACGTGCCATTGGAACACAGGAGTGATGGTTGCTGATAATGGGCCTCTGTATGCCTATGTAGACATTCCATAAATAAATCAGCCATAACCAGCTACAATAGTCATTTACAACATTAACAATGTCTACACTGTATTTCTGATCAATTTGATGTTATTTTAATGGACCAAAAAATGTGCTTTTCTTTCAAAAACAAGGACATTTCTAAGTGACCCCAGTAGTGTATCAATAGCAGCATACAATAGCAGCATAGAAACACATAACTATAAAAGTTGAGTCACTCACATCATGTAAGTGTTTGATTCAAATCAAGTAACGTCAAATGTGACGGTACTGTATGCATGGCTTCACTGGCAAGTTGTTTTTAGACCTTGTTTCTCAAACAGCCTATCCTGCTGACAACTGATGTAAGTATTTGTGAGAATATATTGAACACAAGCAGAGTTCAGTCATGAGTAAAATATTCTGACTGTGGTAATTATGAAGGAATAGAAGGCACTAACTATCATTCTGAGGACCGGGTTCACAGTGGAGAATAATTTACAAGGAGGCGATGTATTAACAAAATAAATTATTGGCATTAGCTGAAGGAATAAATTACAAATCTATATTACTGTGTGAGTGAGTGAGCAACGCAAATTTCAAAGTTGGCAGCACTTTTCTTGATTAAATAAATCTGTAGGTGTGTGTTTTAATCTGTTGTGAGTGTCCTTGAAATGAAATTGACTCCCACTCACTCTCAGTGAATGTAAATAATCTCACAAATTAAACTGTCATATTTCAGTCCCCAATCTGAGTCGGATCTGTTTCCTGTGTTTATGAGAAAGACACATTTTCAGAGCAATAGATTGTAAATACCTAACAGATAGATCCGATATAACCAATCTAGTATTTATATATTTTATTTATATAAAAAAACATACATAGACAAAAACAATAAACAACTTAACATTTCCACACATACATTTCCCCAAACATTAATGACATCACACTTGCTCAGACCCACTTGTTTCCACCATATTCACACCCAATGTTGTTTCTTATACTTGTAAGACTCAACCCCATATGATTTCAAATTGGGTTATGTTTTTTCTGTCTGTAGACAGATTTTTTTCAATAGTTAAGTAATAAAACATTAGATTTTTCTGTTCTCTTAACGTTGGAGTATCATTTGACTTCCAGTATTTAAGTAATAGCTTCTATAAGTGACAAAGAATATTGTCCAGTCCATTGGGTATCTCACCACACCCCACATATGCCATGTCTTTGAATATGCAGATAGACAGATTAAAAGTACATTTACATTGTAAAATCGATGATGCGAGAAATTGCGGTAGAAACGCCTTTATGCACAAATATTGATATAATAACCATCATAAGTAATAATATGTTGTGTGGTCCTCCCACTACGACTCGGGAAAGCACACAGTTTATTAGGCTACCGATTAAATAAATGATGAGGAACTTCACAGGGTGGTGTAAGTGCAAGGTGATGAGCTTGATGCTCCTTTCCAATAAATATAGAGGGTCTTATTCTGGTGATATGATGATTGATGCTTGGCTGCTTGATGAATACAAATAATATCGCTCTTATCCATAATAATGTAATAATGTAGGTAGCCTACCTGCACTGTACATGCGTGCTGTTGGTTAAAGTGCGTGTGCCAGGACCAGAGTGGACACATTTGCTATATAAAGCAACAATGTTTGTGACAAAACCATCAGTAGAGTTGAAAATGCAATGGAAACCCATTTAACTTATATTTTTCATTTGGTACATGGGAATTTAAGGGCAAAAGTTATTTTTATGTGCATTATGTCATCACGCACAGATTTTGCAGACGTTCTAATATTCTCATGAAAATCTGTTACAAATTGTATGGAAACCTAGCTTTTAAAAGTAGGCCTATTAGGACCTGGAAGAAGTTGTGCCACAGATTATTTTCAGAAGGAGGAACCACACGGACTCGGATGAGGTCTTTCATCCAAGTCTGTGTGGTTACATACAGGTGGGTTGTATGTGTATACAGGTGTGTGTGAGGGAGGAGGGTCTAATACACTTATTCAAAAAGGCGTCTCACACACACACACACACATACATTTTACATTTACATTTAAGTCATTTAGCAGACGCTCTTATCCAGAGCGACTTACAAATTGGTGCATTCACCTTATGATATCCAGTGGAACAACCACTTTACAATAGTGCATCTAACTCTTTTAAGGGGGGGGGGTTAGAAGGATTACTTTATCCTATCCTAGGTATTCCTTAAAGAGGTGGGGTTTCAGGTGTCTCCGGAAGGTGGTGATTGACTCCGCTGACCTGGCGTCGTGAGGGAGTTTGTTCCACCATTGGGGTGCCAGAGCAGCGAACAGTTTTGACTGGGCTGAGCGGGAACTGTACTTCCTCAGAGGTAGGGAGGCGAGCAGGCCAGAGGTGGATGAACGCAGTGCCCTTGTTTGGGTGTAGGGCCTGATCAGAGCCTGAAGGTACGGAGGTGCCGTTCCCCTCACAGCTCCGTAGGCAAGCACCATGGTCTTGTAGCGGATGCGAGCTTCAACTGGAAGCCAGTGGAGAGAGCGGAGGAGCGGGGTGACGTGAGAGAACTTGGGAAAGTTGAACACCAGACGGGCTGCGGCGTTCTGGATGAGTTGTAGGGGTTTAATGGCACAGGCAGGGAGCCCAGCCAACAGCGAGTTGCAGTAATCCAGACGGGAGATGACAAGTGCCTGGATTAGGACCTGCGCCGCTTCCTGCGTGAGGCAGGGTCGTACTCTGCGAATGTTGTAGAGCATGAACCTACAGGAACGGGTCACCGCCTTGATGTTAGTTGAGAACGACAGGGTGTTGTCCAGGATCACGCCAAGGTTCTTAGCACTCTGGGAGGAGGACACAATGGAGTTGTCAACCGTGATGGCGAGATCATGGAACGGGCAGTCCTTCCCCGGGAGGAAGAGCAGCTCCATCTTGCCGAGGTTCAGCTTGAGGTGGTGATCCGTCATCCACACTGATATGTCTGCCAGACATGCAGAGATGCGATTCACCACCTGGTTATCAGAGGGGGGAAAGGAGAAGATTAATTGTGTGTCGTCTGCATAGCAATGATAGGAGAGACCATGTGAGGATATGACAGAGCCAAGTGACTTGGTGTATAGCGAGAATAGGAGAGGGCCTAGAACAGAGCCCTGGGGGACACCAGTGGCGAGAGCACGTGGTGCGGAGACAGATTCTCGCCACGCCACCTGGTAGGAGCGACCTGTCAGGTAGGACGCAATCCAAGCATGGGCCGCGCCGGAGATGCCCAGCTCGGAGAGGGTGGAGAGGAGGATCTGATGGTTCACAGTATCAAAGGCAGCCGATAGGTCTAGAAGGATGAGAGCAGAGGAGAGAGAGTTAGCTTTAGCAGTGCGGAGCGCCTCCGTGACACAGAGAAGAGCAGTCTCAGTTGAATGACTAGTCTTGAAACCTGACTGATTTGGATCAAGAAGGTCATTCTGAGAGAGATAGCAGGAGAGCTGGCCAAGGACGGCACGTTCAAGAGTTTTGGAGAGAAAAGAAAGAAGGGATACTGGTCTGTAGTTGTTGACATCGGAGGGATCGAGTGTAGGTTTTTTCAGAAGGGGTGCAACTCTCGCTCTCTTGAAGACGGAAGGGACGTAGCCAGCGGTCAAGGATGAGTTGATGAGCGAGGTGAGGTAAGGGAGAAGGTCTCCGGAAATGGTCTGGAGAAGAGAGGAGGGGATAGGGTCAAGCGGGCAGGTTGTTGGGCGGCCGGCCGTCACAAGACGCGAGATTTCATCTGGAGAGAGAGGGGAGAAAGAGGTCAAAGCACAGGGTAGGGCAGTGTGAGCAGAACCAGCGGTGTCGTTTGACTTAGCAAACGAGGATCGGATGTCGTCGACCTTCTTTTCAAAATGGTTGACGAAGTCATCAGCAGAGAGGGAGGAGGGGGGAGGAGGGGGAGGAGGATTCAGGAGGGAGGAGAAGGTGGCAAAGAGCTTCCTAGGGTTAGAGGCAGATGCTTGGAATTTAGAGTGGTAGAAATTGGCTTTAGCAGCAGAGACAGAAGAGGAGAATGTAGAGAGGAGGGAGTGAAAGGATGCCAGGTCCGCAGGGAGGCGAGTTTTCCTCCATTTCCGCTCGGCTGCCCGGAGCCCTGTTCTGTGAGCTCGCAATGAGTCGTCGAGCCACGGAGCAGGAGGGGAGGACCGAGCCGGCCTGGAGGATAGGGGACATAGAGAGTCAAAGGATGCAGAAAGGGAGGAGAGGAGGGTTGAGGAGGCAGAATCAGGAGATAGGTTGGAGAAGGTTTGAGCAGAGGGAAGAGATGATAGGATGGAAGAGGAGAGAGTAGCGGGGGAGAGAGAGCGAAGGTTGGGACGGCGCGATACCATCCGAGTAGGGGCAGTGTGGGAAGTGTTGGATGAGAGCGAGAGGGAAAAGGATACAAGGTAGTGGTCGGAGACTTGGAGGGGAGTTGCAATGAGATTAGTGGAAGAACAGCATCTAGTAAAGATGAGGTCAAGCGTATTGCCTGCCTTGTGAGTAGGGGGGGAAGGTGAGAGGGTGAGGTCAAAAGAGGAGAGGAGTGGAAAGAAGGAGGCAGAGAGGAATGAGTCAAAGGTAGACGTGGGGAGGTTAAAGTCACCCAGAACTGTGAGAGGTGAGCCATCCTCAGGAAAGGAACTTATCAGGGCGTCAAGCTCATTGATGAACTCTCCAAGGGAACCTGGAGGGCGATAAATGGTTGTAAACCACACACACACACACACACACACACGGTATCCCCAAACCAATACCATTTTAACGGCCATGGTGCTCTGACAGACTGCGAAGAGACAAGAGCTATGTTCGAATACTCATACTAACCGTACTATTTGTGACGTAAATGTAGTATATAGTATGCTTATTGGTCATAGTATGGATATAGTTAGTATGCAAAAAGTTCCCAGATGTCGTACTACATACGCCAAAATACGAAGTATACAGGCAGTGGACACTATTTCCGTGCTTTAGTGCCCATAATGCAATTCTTCAGAAATGGGCGTGGCTTTACATCGTTATCAGATTTGAAGATTATGGCGGAAAATAAATCCAACGAGAGCGGATACAAATTCATTGCTTTATCTAATTATGACAAATGTTTACTACATTTTTAAATGAGCAATGTAATAAACTAATAACTTTTCAAATAAGTTACCTTACACGTTATGTTGGCAGGTGTCAGTAAACGTCGGCAAAAAAGCGTAATTAAATTGTTGCCAGCAGCACAGTTACAGTCACCAAGGCTCTGAATAACATGAAAACTGCCTAGCCAGCTCTGCTAGGGTGAGTAAAATGGTCAGAGTGAGGTGCAAGCGGGCCCCGTCCGAGACAGTCATTTTACGCTCCATTATTATAGCCTAACATCCAACAGGTCTAGCCACTAGCCTCTATAAAGTGAACAAGTGGTAGCCTAAGTTAGCAGTATAGCTGAGATAAGTAAGCCTATAACGGAGACTATGCCCCTGTTTTGGGATAACCTACAGTATGCATCCTTCATTCTTCCCATCCTTGAAGACATCACCAATAGATGGATAGTGAAAGTTGATATTATGCTAAGCTACCAACCAAGTCATGTCAGATCATTGATTATTTCTATACAGTGATTATTTATTTTTAGTCTATATAGCCTATCATCAGTTGTTGAATAGGCCTATATTAAGAAAATTACTATTTCAAGACACTTCTAAAACCCCTGCTTCATTGTTCATTCCTCCCACTGTCGTTGGATAGGCCTATCATTTACTTCCACTTGCCCACTGTTATGTAACGTACGATTAGCCTACAGGTTAGGGTACTCAATCTAGTGGGCTGCAAAATAGCGTTGTTGTAGTGAATTTGGAGAGCAGCTTGACATGGGACACAAACACACGCATAGCCCCCGGTCTCCAGGATCCCAAGATCATTTGTTTTATTGGGTGTGCTCACGTAACCTACTAGCCTATAGTCGTTAGAAGGATAGTTGCCATAAGGGAGAAATACTACTGTTAGTAAATAGTTGCCATGGTGTTGGCCTTGGCTACGCAGCAGAACGTTGTAGCGAATTCGGAGGGCAGACTGACAGGGACTCAAACCCAGTTCTCTTCTTATTCAGTGACGGTATCAATAACGTTTTTAGTTTTTGCTCTTAATGCACCATTGCGTTTAGAAGAGTGTATGCCTACAGTCTGAAATTGCCAGGGGGAAACTTGGTGTGTGTGTCCCTGTGCATGCGTGTGCGAGTTATTAGCTCATTAGATTGATAATGAACACTCGTTTAAACAGGAGTCACTGCGCAGTCAAATTAAATAATTTGCATGTTTACAAGAGCCGTGAAAATCTGGCTTTAATTTCTCTCCAGAGAGGTGATTTCTAAACCCTTCGTCATAAAGGTGACCATATTAGTCAGTCATGACTATGTGTGTGTTCCCTCCATCCCAGTACAAACACAACATCACCATTATTGAAACAGGATCATTCGAATGGAAGCCAAATAACAGTTAGCAATGTTGGCTGAGGCTAACCGTAGGGTAAGTTGGATGAAAGGGATAGTTTGTGGCATTATGCTGCATTTGGTAGTAGAGCTATGTCAGATGACCTTGTGTAATTGATTACATGCTTCCAACTAATGAGATAAGCAGAGAGCCAATCAATACTGTAGGCAAGAAAACATGCCAGAGGGGAAGCAGTGGTGTGCATTGGTGGTATCGACATATCATATTCCAAGGCCAATAAACAAGCTGTGCTTTTTTGGCTAAGTGCAGTGTCCTGCTCTATCACATTGTTGCTTCACCCACCACTGCAGTCCGGGTCAATAGTGACTCAACACAAGCTATGGGAACTGACGAATTGACTGTTGATTAGTTGACTAACCACAGTTAATAGAACACTGCTGATTTGACAGCAACAGTGTGAATACTTTGCGTCAAAAGGCTCACTGTGTAGATGCTGCAGAAGGAGGAGTACCTTGCCTCTGCTGATGGGTTCAGAAAAGAGTGATAGAGATCATTTCTGCACCTTCCACTGTTGTGCGTTGACTGACAAACTAAATTAGAGCCGCTGTGGTTGTCCCCTGGCCCAGTGATTATTAAGAGTCATACTGATGTGCCAGCGCTCTGCTTAACCATTTAGAGCTTCCATGCTTCAGTGGGGTAACTTTAAGAGGATACATAGGCCTGGACGCCATGCGTGAGACCAAGCCTGTCTAAGCTTTTGACTCACTCTAGTGTTATCGTATGCAGAGAGAACAAGCGCTTAACCGGGGAGGCTGAGATATCGGCCACTTTCTCATCCTTACTTACCTGAAACCAGCAGATATGACAAAGTAAATTCACTGGTGCTGGTTGAGAACTGAACTGCAGCCTTCTACTAGAAATGTTTTAAAAGCTCAGTGATAATAACATCCAGCTCCTCAGATTCAAGCAATGTCCTTTGATTTTCCTTAAAAAAAATGTTTTTCTAAAAAAGCCCAAATCTTGTGTGACTTCTTTGGAATTTGCCAAAAATTGGGGCCATTGTAATCAGTGATGAGGCTTTTTGGACACTTTAGATAAGACAGATGAAAGCAAATAGCACCGGGACTGGGAGACATTTGGAAAGACATTCAAAGAGGCAGAAGTGGGGGGTCTCGGATGGTTGAGAGGCAGCTCCCGGGAACTATTTGGGGTTCTTGGATTGTTGGTGGCCTGTCAGTTGGGAGCTTGGGCCTGTGGCCGATAGGCCTGCTGGTCCGGCTCCCCGATTTGAATTGGTGGGAGATCTGTTCGACGTGCTCCTGGGCGGGGTGCTTGACCCTGGTTGTTCCTGTGGGTCGCTCTGGATGCGAGTGTCTGCTAGATGACTGAATGTAATGTAAATGTTGAGCAGCTTCACTGCAGGTAAATGGAATGTTTTAATTGATTGCTTTATGATTGTGTCACTCAGGCCTTTTGCAGCTAAGGACACAGAGGGTGAGTCATCAGTCATGAGAGAGAGAGGAAAGAAATTGGGGAAATACAGTAGTTAGGCTGTAAATGACATGCTAGCTCCTGGATGAATAAGGGGGTTGCAGATATTCTTCTCCAAAGGCCAACAATATATTTGATTTGTCTCCAATCACTTCAAATGTATGTCTTCCAACAATAGATGATCAAATTGAGGTTGTTGTCATTTATCCACAGAATGAGCACTTCACAGGAAGAGGCCTGTTTTTGTTTCCAGCCTACTTCCTGCATCATCCTGTGAGGCTGACATTTACACTGACTCTTTCAGCCTGTGTGTTTCGACTGTCACAACAATTGGCAATTACAGTGTGTGTGTGTGTGTGTGTGTGTGTGTGTGTGTGTGTATAAAGCATTCACATGTTCTTAGTACCCATCATTACGGCGGAGACTGGCAAGGTTCAAAAACAAAGCCGGTGATAGAAAGGTATTGGGTTCAAATGGAAAAGGAAAACAAAATGGTAGTGGATGAACATGGCCTGTTGCCCATGCACCAACCACACTGATGTGTTCCAAAGACTGGCTAATGAATTCATACAGATGTGGAGGAAAACAAGCTTTTCACTCCTCACACAAAAGGGAGAGAAAGGGGAAGAAATCAATACAGTTCCAGCCATGCCGGTATGGCTACGATAACAGGTATGAATTTCTGAATGTGCATGTTTTATTCCCAAGGCTTGAATATACTGCAGAAGGGTGATTGATGAGCTAAGGGGAAGGTAAGTGCATTTTCTGCACATTAGGGCTGCCATGCAGGGTGTTTATTCAACAGTGGAGGGGTGAGAACTGCCCTTGCTTGGGTTTACATTTGGTTGTGATATAGCACCACGGGGTTGTTGACTTAATACAGAAAGGATGTCATCTTTGTTTAAAGCATGTACTTTTGGTACACACTAAGTACCGAATCTGTCAGTTATACTGAGAGTATTATAGTGCTTTCTTGGACACAGCATGCTTTATCAAACCTTCTTTGGCTCGCTAGTGGATGTCTTACATTATTTGTTTTCCATGTTGATTCAAAACACAAGAATTCAAAGAAAACACTTCCACTATTTAATTCACGGTGCAATTACACTTGTCTGCATGCCTGGTGGTACCTCAGGTTGTATGAGGCTGGCCACTGCTGCTGTTGCATGCCTAGCAGCTATCGGGGGCCTTAGGTGGAGACAGTAGAGAGAGAGAGAATGTAGACTGCTGTTTAAATTGTGACACTCGTTCTGAATGGCAAACAGACTGCACTGAACAAAGAGAAAAGGAACAACATTACAATATTTACTGCAGTTAGGGAGAGGGAGATGGAGCTTTTGTGAGTAGAACAAACCATGATACATTTCACATCATTCCTCATCTGTAAGGCATCTTGAGTGCATCTGGCTGGCTGTCTGGGAGGAGCGATGGTACGGGGGCAGTATGTGTGTATGGGGGCATGCTAATGCTACTTCACATGGGAGTGAGTCAGTTGTGAGTGGCATCGCCTGTGAATGCAGACTGTGCAGATCATGCATGACTAAGTCTGGGCAGAGGGAGGAACGGAATGGTCGGTGGTGTTGGGGCCGAGCAGAATCTTGGCCGTGGCAAGGCATTGCCATCTGGCCGTAGATCTCTTCATCCTGTGTCCAGGGTGACAGTCTTTGGGTGGTTGTGTTGTTGTGGGAGAGTAGCAGCACAGGAAAATAGGGTTGGGAAACAACATGTTAGCGGTTGATTTTAAACATTGTTTTCCCCAGTATGACTATACAGTACATGACTACAGATATATGTATCTATCTACGCATGTCAGGAGACGAGACAGTATGAAATTGAGGATCCATCACAGTATACACTATCACAAGGTTGTTTGCATTGTTTCAGCATGGGATGGGAAACATGCATCTCAATATGCAAATCCATAGAAGAGTTGGTTTAGCAGCCAGATGTCATTTGTTCTTCATCTCCTAGACCACCACAATGCTTTACATGGCAGCAGGTGGTTGTGTAAGTTGGAGAGCCGGTGATTCAGAAACAGTAATAGCTAAGGGGGATGCAATCCAGGGTTTGGCTCAATTCTAATTAAAGGCAGTCAATTCAGGAAGTGATTTGAATAAAAAATTCTGAAGTGTTAAAAGTTGACTTCCTGAATTGACTGCCTTCAATTCGAATTGAGCCCAACCCTGATGTAAACTGTATTATTTCTACCAATCTGATCTTACAGGATACCGTACATTTGTCATTGTAAAAATATGATTTGTATTGTTAATCTTATAAATGCACAAAGTGCTCTAGACACAACACAACACTGAGGCTAAAGCCCTTTTCAGACAGGATACATTTTACTGGGGGAGTTCAGGTAGTTTAATTATGTGCACGAGCACAAATCACCACATCTGTCATTTTAGACCCAGCCGAATCTGCCATGTCAGCAACATTTACTTGGCAGGAAGGATATTATCCTAGCCCAAAAAAGCGTCTTTCTTTTTAACAACGCAGATAAGACAAAACCACGGCCCGTTATTCAGAGCGGTGTTCTAGTACGCTCCCATTGGCTAGCTAGCGGTTGTCTCACTCACAGGCAATCAGTGCAGAGACAGTGACCTTCCAAGGTAAGGATGGAAAGTCTAATTTAACAATTAGCTGCCTACCGTAATGCAGGCCTATTATTATCATGTTTGGTAACATTTGCCTATGTATTTATTTGAGTTTCAATGAGTTGTAAAAATGTCTCAGAACTCTGCTGAATTCCCTCGATTGACAGTAAGCTAAGTTAACCTAGGCTACTTAATGTTATTAGCTCGGTATTTGAAGTTGTTATATTATCATTAGTAATCTATTATCAGGTAAAAGCATATGCTTAATATTCATAATTTCTCAAATATTTATTAGCTAATCATTCAGTCGAATACTCTATGCTACAGCCATTGAATCTGTCTTTGAGCGTTAAGGGACGCTAATGGCTAGATCGGTCCACGACATTATGTTATTATATTTTTCAATCTGGAAATACAAGGGCAAATGTTATTAGTCAGTGACTGAAATTTCGCGCTACGTGACATTCACTTCCGGACTTGGAAAGCGCTCAAAGCATTGTAGAACACCCCTCTGAATAACAGGGCGTGGTTTTGGCTTAACTGCGTTGGGAAAAAGAAGGACGTGCCCAAAAACCTACAGTTTTTTTGCCAAACTCCCAGGTCCTCTGATAATACGCCAAACTCCCAGGTCCTTTGTCCCACCCCCCACACATGCGGAGACCGCACTTAGCTTAACTGGCACCTCCAGAGATGCAACCTCTCTCATCGTCACTCAATGCCTAGGTTTACCTCCACTGTACCCGCACCCTACCATATCCTTGTCTGTATATTTTGCCCTGAATCTATCCTACCATGCCCAGAAATCTGGTCCTTTTATTCTCTGTTCCCAACGCACTAGACGACCAGTTCTTATAGCCTTTAGCCGTACCCTCATCCTACTCCTCCTCTGGTGAGGTTAACCCAGGCTCTGTGTCTCTCCAGGCGCTCTCATTTTTTGACTTGTGTAACCGTAAAAGCCTTGGGTTCATGCATGTTAACATCAGAAGCCTCCTCCATAAGTTTGCTTTATTCACTGCTTTAGCACACTCCGTCACCCCTGATGTCCTAGCTGTGTCTGAATCCTGGCTTAGGAAGGCCACCAAAAATTCTGAAATTTCCATCCCCAATTACAACATTTTCCATCAAGATAGAACTGCTAAAGGGGGCAGAGTTGCAATCTACTGCAGAGTTCTGTCATACTATCCAGGTCTATGCCCAAACAGTTTGAACAGTTCGAATCCATCTCTCCAGAAATAAGTCCCTCACTGTTGCCGATTACAATAGACCAACCTCAGCTCCCAGCTGTGCCCAGGACACTATATGTGAATTGATTGCCCCCCATCTATCGTCAGAGTTCGTACTGTTAGGTGACCTAAACTGGGATATGCCTAACACCCCGGCCATACTACAATCTAAGCTAGATTCCCTCAATCTCACACAAATTATCAAGGAACCTACCAGGTACAACCCCAAATCCGTAAACATGGGCACCCTCATAGATATCATCCTGACCAACTTGCCCTCCAAATACACCTCTGCTGTCTTCAACCAGGATCTCAGCGATTACTGCCTCTTTACCTACATCCGCAATGAGTTCGCAGTCAAACGACCACCCCTCATCACTGTCAAACGCTCCCTAAAACACTTCTGCGAGCAGGCCTTTCTAATCGACCTGGCCCGGGTATCCTGCAAGGATATTGACCTCATTCCATCAGTAGAGGATGCCTGGTTGTTCTTTAAAAGTGCTTTCCTCACCATCTGAAATAAGCATGCCCCTTTAAAAAAAATTAACTAAGAACAGATATAGCCCATGGTTCACTCCAGACTTGACTGCCCTTGACCAGCACAAAAACATCCTGTGGCGTACTGCACTAGCATCAAATAGTCCCAGCGATATGCAACTTTTCAGGGAAGTCAGGAACCTATATACACAGTCAGTTAGGAAAGAAATGGCTAGGTTTTTCAAACATAAATTTGCACCATGCAGCACAAATTTCCAAAAGTTTTGGTACACTGTAAAGTCCATGGTGAATAAGAGGACCTACTCCCAGCTGCCCACTGCACTGAGGCTAGGACACACTGTCACCACCGATAATCAAACATTTCTATAAGCATTTCTCTATGGCTGGCCGTAGTTTTCACCTGGCTACCCCAACCCCTGCCAACAGCTCTGCACCACCCCCCCCCCCCCACCCCGCTTCTCCTTCACCCAAATCCAGACAGCTGATGTTTTGATAGAGCTGCAACATCTGGATCCCTACAAATCAGCTGGGCTAGACAATCTGGACCCTCTTCCTAAAATTATCCGCCGCCATGGTTGCAACCCCTATTACTAGTCTGTTCAACCTCTCATATCGTCAGAGATTCCCAAAGATTGGAAAGCGGCCGCGGTCATCCCCCTCTTCAAAGGGGGAGACACTCTAGACCCAAACTGTTACAGACCTATATCCATTCTGCCATGCCTTTCTAAAGTCTTCAAAAGCCAAGTTAACAAACAGATCACCGACCATTTCGAATCCCACCGTACCTTTTCCGCTATGCAATCTGGTTTCCGAGCTGGTCATGGGTGCACCTTAGCCAAGCTCAAGGTCCTAAACGATATCATCACCGCCATCAATAAAAGACAGTACTGTGCAGCCGTCTTCATCAACCTGGCCAAAGCTTTCGACTCTGTCAATCACCGTATTCTTATCGGCAGACTCAGCCTTGGTTTATCTAATGAATGCCTCGCCTGGTTCACTAACTACTTCTCAGATAGAGTTCAGTGTGTCAAAGTGTCAAATCGGAGGGCCTGTTGTCCGGACCTCTGGCAGTCTCTATGGGGGTGCCACAGGGTTCAATTACATTTACATTTAAGTCATTTAGCAGACGCTCTTATCCAGAGCGACTTACAATTCTCTGGCCGACTCTTTTCTCTGTATATATCAATGATGTCGCTCTTGCTGCGGGTGATTCTTTGATCCATCTCTACGCAGACGACACCATTCTGTATACATCTGGCCCTTCTATGGACACTATGTTAACAAACCTCCAAATGAGCTTCAATGCCATACAACACTCCTTCCGTTGGCCTCCAATTACTCTTAAATGCAAGTAAAATGAAATGCATGCTCTTTAAACGATCGCTGCCCGCACCCGCTAGCCCAACTACCATCACTACTCTGGACGGTTCTGACTTAGAATATGTGGACAACGACAAATACCTACGTGTCTGGCTAGACTGTAAACTCTCCTTCCAGACTCATAATAAGCATCTCAAATCCAAAATTAAATCTAGAATCGGCTTCCCATTTCGCAGCAAAGCCAACAAATTGCCAAGAAACTGACGATCTCGTACAATGCCGTGTACTACTCCCTTCACAGAACAGCTCAAACTGTCTCTAACCAGAATAGAAAGAGGAGTGGGAGACCCCGGTGCACAATTGAGCAAGAGGACAAGTCATTACAGTGTATAGTTTGAGAAACAGACACCTCACAAGTCCTCAACTGGTAGCTTCATTAACTAGTACCTGCAAAACACCATTCTCAACGTCAACAGTGAAGAGGCAACTCCGGCATGCTGGCCTTCTAGGCAGAGATCCTCTGTCCAGTGTCTGTGTTCTTTTGCCCATCTTAATCTTTTCTTTTTATTGGCCAGTCTGAGATATGGTTTTTCCTTTGCAACTCTGCCTAGAAGGCCAGCATCCCGGAGTCGCCTATTCACTGTTGACGTTGAGACTGGTCTATTGCTATCTGCAGCGTTAGTTCAACTGTTGCAATTCTTCAGCCTTTCCTGGACCTGTGAACAAAAACGAGCTACATATGGACATTACCAAATTAAATGATCTGATGTCTCTGCCTCCTCGCAGTTTGGTAAAACTAATACCATCCGAATCGCCCACTGGAAAAACTGACATGCTGGGGTAATAATTACATAACCGACGTTCTACCTCGTCTCTGCCTACGTCACTACTTTTTGAATAAAATACCAAATATAGCTAGCAATATGGAGATCACAGTGGCTATTTTTAATGGGTGCATTTCGCAAGTGGCTAGTTTGCATCAACTACCTTCACTAAAAACTACTGCAAAGGTTTTGCCTGCAAACTTTAGTTAAGAATCACAATGTATTGGCATGTCTGCCTTGTGATTTGTTGGGAGAGTTGTCTATCTGAAGAGGATCCACCCCAGATTTTCTTTTTTTATGTTATTGAAGTTTCCAAAAGAATCCGTCGTTGAAACCAAACCCTAGTCTCTTGGCTGGAGTCGGGTTTTCAAGACTATGTGAGGCTTGGTGCCAGAAGCACGTGTCAGCTTGGTACAGCACGTGTCAGCTGTACCAATCTGCTTCCTTCAGTCTGGACTGGAAGAAGATAGGCCTATTGTGGTTGTTGCTTATAGCCCAGGATAAAACGCTTCTGTAGATCAGTCCAATCTCCAACACTGCAGTCTGATTTAAGAGTTACATTCCGGATACTCTCCTGCCTTAAGGGATGTCTGAAACTTTAATACTGTAGAGAATAAAATTACAAAAGGGGCTTCATATTTTTTCAAGCTGAATTTCATGCACAATTCTTTTGAAATTCATACCTTTCACAGAGTGGTTCCACTTTCATAGCTAAAAACTTAACCACTTCATGTGTGTATGAGCGTGTCACTCTCTTTTTGTAGTGCTGGTTGAAATTGCTATATCCATTTCCTTGCTGTGAGGTAGTATCCGTAGACATGTTGTCTCTACGCTCATCCAACCTCCCTTTGTGATTGGTCACAGGTGTAAGAGAGGCGTTGCTAGGTGGTAAAGGATTAGGGGGGAATAGAAGTCAGGATCACCTTTTCTCCCATACAAAGGGTCATGTCACCTTTACCCCTAACAGTCAAGCTTTCATGGACTGCCTGTGCCCTGTCTCTCCTGTGGTCCATAAAACACGAGTTGGATCTCAGAGCATGGGACTGAGCAGAGTGGTAGCTTCCCCATCCCAACACACGCGGTCTGGCCTCTGACGATTTTATCCCTCTTATGTTGTGGCAAGCAAACATTATCTGCACTTACGGTATAAGCAGATTTGGGCCCTAGCAGGATGGACATGAGTATGTACTGTAATGTCAGAAATACAACCACCCATCCAGGAACTTTGGGTGGCTTCACTGCGCTCGGCCTCTTTGTTCGCGTGCCCTTTTAAAATGTGGTGTAATGAGAAATGTTAGAGATACTGCATCCTGCTAGAGTGAATGGGCTGAGGCTAAGCAGTTTAAAGCCATTGAAATATAGAGGAAATAGTTGGCTACCTTTAAAGTGGGGCTTGCGCTAAGCTTCACATAAATCTGATAAGTGTTTTGTGCTGAAATAGTAGAACCCAGCCCCAGCATTTGGCAATTACCATGCAATAAGCTTGGCATGAGAAGTACTCTCATTTGAAATATTCCCAATGCGAGAAGGGAGACAATGTTACATTAGCTGTTTTTGTAATACACTTAACATTAAGTTGCTCTTGTACCTGTGTAACTGAGTGGCACAAGGATGGTGTTATTAGCAAAGGTTCTGAAACGGATATTCAAATTTGCAAGAAATAATACATTATAAATAATGAGAGATAAACACTTGCAGTCTGTAAATATAGCCAACATTCATAATGGCAGTTTATTTGGTACATTCATCCTGAAAAGGAGACCCATGTTTAATTGCATCATTGATCTTATTAGGGAGGGGTTGTTTTTCTATTCAGAACAGATTACTCTTTAGAGTCTGTATACAGACTCATCAGAGTGTTTCTTAGACTTTACAAAGCCAACCAGCTTTCATCATTCATCAAGTGTGGCTTAAAGGGACGATGAGTGTGGTGTCACTGATGAGTCATTGCTTTAATTTGCCCAACCCAATCTGATTGTTTCTGTCACTCAGACTTTACAGGTTACTGTGATGTCAAAATATGCATAGCCTCCTAATTTGAGGACCATGTATTTCTTTGATCCCTACAAGCGTGTTGTACATTAGTTGTTAATTATAAACCACAAGAAATATACAGTGACATGGCCATTTGCAACATAAACAAAACCATCAGTGTAATTTACATAGCCAACTAATGCTAAGACCAGACTGCTACTAGCCGGCTACCACTTTTACTAACCGGCTACCACCCGGTACACTACCGGTACACTACCCTGCACCTTAGAGACTGCTGCCCTATGTGCATAGAGTCATGTAACACTGGTCACTTTAATAATGTTTAAATACTGTTTCACCCACTTTGAATGTATATGCATTATTCTAGTCATGGCTAATCCTACAGTATATAACTGCTGCTGTACACACTTGTTCTATTCATATACTGTCAATACACGCCATTATACAGTATATACACTGAGTGTACAAAACATTAGGAACACCTTCCTAATATTGAGTTGACCCCCTTTTGCCCTCAGAACAGCCTCAATTCATGGGAAAAAAATTAAGAACACATGCTCTTTCCATGACATGGACTGACCAGGTGAATACAGGAATCTATGATCTTTTATTTATATCACTTGTTGAATCCACTTCAATCAGTGTAGATGAAGGGGAGGAGACAGGGTAAAGAAGGGATTTTAAGTCTTCAGACAATTGAGACATGGATTGTGTATGTGTGCCATTCAGAGGGTGAATAGGCAAGACAAAATATTTAAGTGCTTTTTAACAGGGTATGGTAGTAGGTGCCAGACGCACCAGTTTCTTTTTGTGTATCAAAAATCATATTGTATTTGTCACATACGCCGAATACAACAGGTGTAGTAGACCTTACTGTGAAATGCTTACTTACAACCCCTTAATAGGGGGCAGCATTTTCACTTTTGGATGAATCGCGTGCCCAGAGTGAACTGCCTCCTACTCTGTCCCAGATGCTAATATATGCATATTATTATTACTATTGGGTAGAAACACTCTGAAGTTTCTAAAACTGTTTGAATGATGTCTGAGTATAACAGTACTCATATGGCAGGCAAAAAACAGAGAAAAATCCAACCAGGAAGTGGGATATCTGAGGTTGGTCGATTTTCAACTCAGTCCCTATTGAATCCATAGGATATGGATATGTTTGCACTTCCTACGGCTTCCACTAGATGTCAACAGTCTGTAGAACCTTCAATGAGGCTTCTACTGGAATGTGGAGCCGGATGGGAGCTGTTTGAGTCAGTGGTCTGGCAGAGAGCCTGGCAACGCGCATTTCACATGATAGCGACCTGCGTTCCATTGCTTCTCTACACACAAATTAATTCTCTGGTTGGAACGTTATTGAATATTTATGATAAGATCCTAAAGATTGATTCTATACTTAGTTTGACAAGTTTCTTCGACCTGTAATATAACTTTTTGAAATTTTCGTCCAACTTTCGGCTGGACCTGCACGAGCATTTGGATATGTGTACTAAACGTGCTATCAAAAAGTAGCTACTTGGACATAAATAATGGATATTATCGAACAAAACAACAATTTATTTTGGAACTAGGATTCCTGGGAGTGCATTCCGATGAAGATCAAAGGTAAGGGAATATTTATAATGTAATTTCTGATTTCTGTTGACTCCAACATGGCGGAATGTTTTTTTCAATGTTCTGAGTACCGCATCAGATTATTGCATGGTCTGCTTTTTACGTAAAGTTTTTTTGAAATCTGACACAGTGGTTGCATTATGAACAAGTGTATCTTTAATTCTATATAAAACATGTATCTTTCATCAAAGTTTATGATGAATATTTATGTTATTTGACGTGGCTCTGCAATTTCTCCGGATATTTTGGAGGCATTTCTGAACATGGCGCCAATGTAAACTGAGGTTTTTGGATATAAATATTAACTTTATCGAACAAAACATATATGTATTGTATAACATGACGTCCTATGAGTGTCTTCTGATGAAGATCATCAAAGGTTAGTGAATCATTTTATCTCTATTTCTGCTTTTTGTGACTCCTATCTTTGGCTGGAAAAATGGCTGTGTTTTTTTGACTTGGTGGTGATCTAACATAATCATATGTTGTGCTTTCGCTGTAAAGCATTTTTTAAATCGGACATGATGGGTAGATTAACAAGATGTTTATCTTTCATTTGCTGTATTGGACTTGTTAATGTGTGAAAGTTACATATTTAAAAAAAATATATATAATAATTTCCCACGCTGCCTTTTCAGCGGAACGTTGTCGAGGGGTTCAGCAGAGAGAACAGTCTATGACTTGGGTGACTGGAGTCTTTAACAATTTTTAGGGCCTTCCTCTGACACCACCTGGTATATAGGTCCTGGATGGTAGGAAGCGTGGCCACAGTGATCTACTGAGCCGTACGCACTACCCTCTGAAGCGCCTTGCGGTCAGATCTTGAGCAGTTGCCATACCAAGTGGTAATGCAACCGGTCAGGATGCTCTCAATGGTGCAGCTGTAGAACTTTTTGAAGATCTAGGGACCCATGCCAAATCTTTTCAGTCTCCTGAGGGGGAAAAGGTGTTGTCATGCCCTCTTCATGACTGTCTTGGTGTGTTTGGACCATGATAGTTCGTTGGTGATGTGGACACCAAGGTACTTGAAACTCTCGACCCACTCCACTACAGCCTCGACGATGTTCATGGGGGCCTGTTCGGCCGGCCTATTCCTGTAGTCCACGATCAGCTCCTTTGTCTTGCTCACATTGTTGTCCTGGAACCACACTGCCAGGTCTCTGACCTCCTCCCTATAGGCTGTCTCATCGTTGTCGGTCATCAGGCCTACCACTGTTGTCGTCGTCAGCAAACATAATGATGGTGGTCGTGGGTGAACAGGAAGTACAGCGGCCCGTCAGGAAGTCCAGGATCCAGTTGCAGAGGGAGCTGTTTAGTTCCATGATCCTTAGCTTAGTGAGGAGCTTTGTGGGCACTATGGTGTTGAATGCTGAGCTATAGTTAATGAACAGCATTCTCACATAGGTGTTCCTTTTGTCTAGGTGGGAAAGGGCAGTACATGACAATACATGTTAGAATCCCCTTTTGCATTAATTACAGCTGTGAGTCTTTCTGAGTAAGACTCTAAGAGCTTTGCAAACCTGGATTTTACAAGATTTGCCCATTGTTATTTAAAACATTTGTCAAGTTGGTTTTTGATCATCGCTAGATAGCCATGTTCAAGTCTTGCCATAGATTTTCAAGCCGGAACCTAGACCACTCAGGAACATTCACAGTTGTCTTGGTAAGCAACTACAGTGTATATTTGTCGTTGTGTTTTAGGTTATAGTGCTGCTGAAAGGCAAATTTGTCACCCAGTGTCCTTTGGAAGCAAACTTAACAAGGTTTCCTCTAGGATTTTGCCTGTGCTTAGATCTATTACGTTTCTTTTTAGCAAAAAAACTCCCTAGTCCTTGCCGATGACGAGCATACCCATAACATTATTCAGCCACCACCATTCTTTAAAATATGAGTGGTACTCATTGATTTGCCCCAAACATAACACTTTGTATTCAGGACAAAAAAGTTCCTTTCTTTGACACAGTTTTTGCAGTATTACTTTAGTGCCTTGTTGAAAACAGGATGTATGTTTTGGAATATTTTTTATTCTGTACAGGCTTCCTTCATTTCACTCTGTCATTTAGAATGTTGTTATGTCAGTTATGTCCTATCACAGACAATAAACTCTATAACTGTTTTAAAGTCCCCATTGGCCTCATGATGACATCCCTGAGTGGTTCCCTTCCTCTACGGCAACCGGTTTAGGAAGGAGGCCTGTATCTTTGTAGTGACTGGGTGTATTGATACACCATCCAAAGTGTAAAATTAATAACTGCACAATGCTCAAAGGGATATTCAATGTCAGTTTTTTTTACCCATCTACCGCCCTCGTCTTTGTGGTTGAATCTCTGCTTGAAATTCACTGCTCGACTTAGGGACCTTACAGATAATTGTATGTGTGGGGTACAGAGGTGTGGGGTAATCATTTAAAAATCATGTTAAACAATATAATTGCCTCCCAGGCTGTGTCGCAACCGGCCGTGACGGGGAGTCCGATAGGGCGGCGCACAATTGGCCCAGCGTAGTCCGGGTTAGGGGAGGGTTTGGCCGGGGGGGCTTCCGGGTTAAGCGGGCGGGTGTTAAGAAGCATGGTTTGGCAGGTCATGTTTCGGAAGACGCATGACTCGACCTTTACTTCTCCCATGCCCGTTGGGTTTTGCAGCGATGAGTGAAGATCATAATTGGATCACAATTGGATATCACGAAATTGGTAAAATACAAAAAATTACATTAAAAAAAGCAACAATATTGTTGCACACAGATTGAGTCCATGCAGCTTATATGTAACTTGTTAAGCACATTTGTAGTCCTGAACTTATTTGGGCTTGCCATATCAAAAGTGTTTGCATACTTATTGACACTTCAGCTTTTCATCTGTAAATCATTTGGAAACATTTCGAAAAACATAATTCCACTTTGACATTACGGGGTATTGTGTGTAGATCAGTGACACAAAATCTAAATTTATTTAATTTTAAATTCAGGCTGTAAAAACAAAATGTGGAAAAGGTCAAGGGGTGTGAATACTTTCTGGACTCTGGACAATGCTCGTTCTAACTTTATTTGTTTTACTTTTTTGGGTTATGTTCGTATTGTTTTGTATTGCTAGATATTATTACTGTGCTGTTGGAGCTAGAAACACAAGCATTTCGCTGCACCTGCGATAACATCTGCAAATCTGATACGCCACCAATAAACTTTTATCTGATTTGACAGACCTGTCAGCAGATCCAGGATAAGGCATGAATAAACCCTGACAATACAAAAGAGAAACAAAGATTAAAGCTATTTTTCTCCTCAGATTAACATACACACATATAGAGGGTTCATAGATGTTTGTGTGTGTGTTTTAAATAGCATAAATTAGTTTAAAAATGACCACCAGGTGGTCAGTCCTCATGGTGTCTCCTGAGACTAGCTTTGTGAACATAAACACAAAGCTAACTGAACCAGCCTCTAAAGGATGAGAAAAGCAGCACATGATGTGTGTCCTATAAAACATGAGATCTGCCTGTCAAGCAAGCTCACCACTGCAGCTCCTCATCCGCTGGGTACCAGCCTACATCTTCACCCAGCCTTGCCTGGCCATACGCAGCCGTGACCATGATCCTGACCTACAACTCTGCTCTCTTTCTGCCTTAAAGGATCAGCCCCTTTTTTTCAATTGACGCCTAAAATGACATACCCATATCTAACTGCCTGTAGCTCAGGACCTGAAGCAAGGATATGCGTATTCTTGATACCATTTGAAAGGAAACACTTTGAAGTTTGTGTAAATGTGAAATGAATGTAGGAGAATGTAACATATTAGATCTGGTAAAAGATATTACAAAGAAAAAAACATGCATTTTTTGTACTTTTTTTACCTTCATCTTTGAAATGCAAGAGGAAGGCCATGATGTATTATTCCAGTCCAGGTGTAATTTAGATGTTGGCCACTAGATGGCAGCAGTGTATGTGCAACGTTTCAGACTGATCCAATGAACCATTGCATTTCTGTTCAAAATGTTGTATCAAGACTGCCCAATGTGCCAAAATTAGTTTATTAATTTTTCAAATTCATAATTGTGCACTCTCCTCGAACAATAGCATGGTATTGTTTCACTGTAATAGCTACTGTAAATTGGACAGTGCAGTTAGATTAACAAGAATTTAAGCTTTCTGCCAATATCAGATACAGTGGGGCAAAAAAGTATTTAGTCAGCCACCAATTGTGCAAGTTCTCCCACTTAAAAAGATGAGAGAGGCCTGTAATTTTCATCATAGGTACACTTCAACTATGACAGACAAAATGAGAAAAAAAATCCAGAAAATCACATTGTAGGATTTTTAATGAATTTATTTGCAGATTATGGTGGAAAATAAGTATTTGGTCAATAACAAAAGTTTCTCAATACTTTGTTACATACCCTTTGTTGGCAATGACAGAGGTCAAACGTTTTCTGTAAGTCCTCACAAGGTTTTCGCACACTGTTGCTGGTATTTTGGCCCATTCCTCCATGCAGATCTCCTCTAGAGCAGTGATGTTTTGGGGCTGTTGCTGGGCAACACGGACTTTCAACTCCCTCCAAAGATTTTCTATGGGGTTGAGATCTGGAGACTGGCTAGGCCACTCCAGGACCTTGAAATGCTTCTTACGAAGCCACTCCTTCGTTGCCCGGGCGGTGTGTTTGGGATCATTGTCATGCTGAAAGACCCAGCCACGTTTCATCTTCAATGCCCTTGCTGAGGGAAGGAGGTTTTCACTCAAAATCTCACGATACATGGCCCCATTCATTCTTTCCTTTACACGGATCAGTCGTCCTGGTCCCTTTGCAGAAAAACAGCCCCAAAGGATGATGTTTCCACCCCCATGCTTCACAGTAGGTATGGTGTTCTTTGGATGCAACTCAGCATTCTTTGTCCTCCAAACACGACGAGTTGAGTTTTTACCAAAAAGTTCTATTTTGGTTTCATCTGACCATATGACATTCTCCCAATCTTCTTCTGGTTCATCCAAATGCTCTCTAGCAAACTTCAGACGGGCCTGGACATGTACTGGCTTAAGCAGGGGGACACGTCTGGCACTGCAGGATTTGAGTCCCTGGCGGCGTAGTGTGTTACTGATGGTAGGCTTTGTTACTTTGGTCCCAGCTCTCTACAGGTCATTCACTCGGTCCCCCCGTGTGGTTCTGGGATTTTTGCTCACCGTTCTTGTGATCATTTTGACCCCACGGGGTGAGATCTTGCGTGGAGCCCCAGATCGAGGGAGATTATCAGTGGTCTTGTATGTCTTCCATTTCCTAATAATTGCTCCCACAGTTGATTTCTTCAAACCAAGCTGCTTACCTATTGCAGATTCAGTCTTCCCAGCCTGGTGCAGGTCTACAATTTTGTTTCTGGTGTCCTTTGACAGCTCTTTGGTCTTGGCCATAGTGGAGTTTGGAGTGTGACTGTTTGAGGTTGTGGACAGGTGTCTTTTATACTGATAACAAGTTCAAACAGGTGCCATTAATACAGCTTGTTTGTAGGTGACCAAATACTTATTTTCCACCATAATTTGCAAATTATTTCATTAAAAATCCTACAATGTGATTTTCTGGATTTTTATTTCTCATTTTGTCTGTCATAGTTGAAGTGTACCTAGGATGAAAATTACAGGCCTCTCTCATCTTTTTAAGTGGGAGAACTTGCACAATTGGTGGCTGACTAAATACTTTTTTGCCCCACTGTATGTCTATGTCCTGGGAAATGTTCTTGTTACTTACAACCTCATGCTAATCGCATTAGCCTACATTAGCTCAACCATCCTGTGGGGGACCAACCGATCCTGTAGAGGTTTTAAAGGTGAATTCACAGATACAATCTGTCAGCTATAATGCTTCAGCTTGCCTACTGGTTCATAGTGTTAAAGAGAATCATACACATGATGTAATTAATATGACCTTGTGTTTAGGGTGGACTCTGACCAGCCTTCAGCTGTCAGGATGAGTAGAGAGGATACATGTACTTTCTATCACACCTAATTGAACTGCTAGAAAGGCCTGAAGAAATTGGAGACAGGAGGGTTTCTGGTACTTATGGTCAGCTGTAATGAGGATGGAGAGGCGGACTAATGCACCTTGTGTCTAGGCTCCTCTATGAGATTGACCTTTCTCTGCAGGCCTTTGAAGGTTGGTTCCATGTCAAGGCTGACAGACAGGCCCTATTCCACTGTATCATTTGGAAGATGGATGGAGATGCTATCTGTCTCGAATGAGGGGGAAAGGAAAGACATTGATCGGTTTAAGGTGTAGCTAAAGTGAGGGTGCATTGACTCCCTGGGAGCTCGGCTTTAATGTAAAAAAAAAAAAAAAGGCCCTCCATTTTTATCCTTTATTTCACAAGTTTGCGGGTGTCTCAGGAAGAACAAGCTCGAGTAAATTAATGATGCTTTCAATTTTTTCTATGGGATTTCCATGCTTTGTGTAGATTGTTAAGGATTAATCCAAATCACATTTACAGCTTGTGCAGTAATTCCCTGAAGGTGAGACACAGGCACAATTTGAGCTGAGACTGCTGTGTCTAGCTCCATCACTCAGAGAGGGAGCAAAGCAGAGTTTACACATTTGCCTCCCATGAGGACACAGTATTCTGCTGCTGCTGCATTAGGCTTGCTCAAATGGTCTGCAGTACAGACAGTGTTCTCCATCTTTAACATGCTTGTGTCTACCACCATCCAGGGAGGGCTTACATGAGAGAGCAGGTGGTCAGTTCTCATCGTGTCTCCCGAGACTCCAAGACAAAGTCTGCTGTCCCTAATGTCATTGTGGGGTTCAGTACTGTACACCTATCAGCCCTGATGGATCACAGAGTGAAGAGGGAGGCCCCTGTTACATTCATCAAAGCCAGACAAACTGTTCAGGCATGGTGGCCTCAGTGAAAAATTAGGACCAAGACCAGCTGGAGGATAGCGAACGGGGGAATCCCAGTGTGGCTGAAACGGGCAAACCTTAACACTTGATCCCCAAACACTCCCTCCCAGTCCCATATTGCTCACAGTTCATAAAATGTCCAATATTACCTCTAGATGTTTGTCTAGGGAAATTAAATGAATGACAAATAGCTCTGTGCTTTTAGCAGAGTTCAATAAGTCCCAAATTGCCACTTAAAAGCCTCGTTGTGAGCGCGAGGCAGATGCAAGCTGTGGAGATGCGTGTCAATGCAAATCGCGTTACACATTGCAAACCGCAAGAGGAAGGGAGCAGAGAGAACTGATTTCATTCTAAGCTCCATATAAGGTGGAGGTTTCAATAGATGTAATACATGATTGTTAGAATGTGAATAGATGGTCCCAGAGGGGATGAAAAGACAGACCAGAAGCTTCTACGTCATTTATGTTGGTAAGAAATGACAGACATAATCTGAGCCTGCTTTTAGAACCAATGTTTAACCTTCATGCGTTTGTAAAGAATGCAAAATGTATCAACTCAAAAAAGGTATACATGTGGCTATACTTCTCCAGAAAAATCTTGAACCACCGAGGACCTTTTTCTAAGACTGTATAACTCTAGCGGAAAGAATGTGATCGTAGGTGCAGGGAAGGACAACAAAGGCAGAGAAAAATAAAATTTACAGGGAATTAATTATTCCTTAAAACACAGTAAGGTGGGGAAAAGGGGCTGGACGGAATGAAAGCAAAGAAAGTAAAAGAGTCCCCTTCCCTACCTAACCTTTAGTACCAACTGACGCGCTAACCAAAACACAGGGGTGGTCTGCCCAGGTCTTACCTAGTGTACATAGACAGATTCAATATTACGGGTTATGTTTGCCCACAGGCCTCTTGCCTAAACACTCCCAAGGTGTGTTCCCCTTCCCCCCTTGGGAACAAATGAAACAGAATAATTCACCAATACTTAGTGAACAATTTCTATAAAGCAAAAACACTAAGTCCTATGGCATACACATACCTCTGCAGGAGCGGCTACAAAATACGGTCAACAACTTAAACAGGACATACAAAGAAGCTCTCGCCTGACGAAGGAACACTGGCTTTTATCAAGCTGGAGAAGGAGTCTGTACTTGATGAGCCAGCTGTTTCCACTGACGAGAGGGCGGGCCAGAGATCCAATCAGTGATGGGCCGACCAATCAGCTGCTTGGAATCCAGGAAGACATCCTGAAATACACACACATACAAACCCACAACAACACAGAAACTGGGGAACGTAACAGAGTCCATTCTCAACGCTTACTGTATGTAACTACCTTATGGAAGGAGCCGGGGAATAAGAAACAACGAACCCGTTATCATGCATGGCCTCCCTCTCTCCCTTCAGCCATATACAAAGGCCCAGGGCCTGGAGACAGAGGTGTAGCACGAGTACACAGCGTAACCAGGGCAGCTGAAATGCACCACATCCCTGGAGCTCTTTCCACCATATTACCAGTGAACAGTGTGAATGGACGTTAGGCTCTTTGTCTCGCAAGCTAAAAGAGAGAGGCTCTTTCCCACTCAAAGATCAGCCTGTCTGCCCATGTCTGTCCTGAAGCTCCCTTAAACACTTTGCAGCTACAGTTGAAGTTGGAAGTTTACATACACCTTAGCCAAATACATTTAAACAAATTTTTTCACAATTCCTGACATTTAATCATAGTAAAAACTCCCTGTCTTAGGTCAGTTAGGATCACCATTTCATTTAAATAATGTGAAATGTCAGAATAATAGTAGAGAGAATGATTTATTTCAGCTTTTATTTCTTTCATCACATTCCTAGTGGGTCAGAAGTTTACATACACTCAATTAGTATTTGGTAGCATTGCCTTTAAATTGTTTCACTTGGGTCAAACATTTTGGGGAGCCTTCCACAAGTTTCCCACAATAAGTTGGGTGAATTTTGGCCCATTCCTCCTGACAGAGCTGGTGTAACTGAGTCAGGTTTGTAGGCCTCCTTGCTCGCACACGCTTTTTCAATTCTGCCCACAAATGTTCTACAGGATTGAGGTCAGGGTTTTGTGATGGCCACTCCAATACCTTGACTTGTTGTCCTTAAGCCATTTTACCACAACTTTGGAAGTATCCTTGGGGTCATTATCCATTTGGAAGACCCATTTGCGACCAAGCTTTAACTCCTGACTGATGTCTTAAGATGTTGCTTCAATATATACATTTTCCTGCCTCATGATGCCATCTATTTTGTGAATTGCACCAGTCCCTCCTGCAGCAAAGCACCCCCACAACATGATGCTGCCACCCCTGTGCTTCACAGTTGGGATGGTGCTCTTCGGCTTGCAAGCCTCCCCCTTTTTCCACCAAACATAACAATGGTCATTATTGCCAAACAGTTATATTTTTGTTTCATCAGATCAGAGGACATTTCTCCAAAAAATACAATCTTTATCCCCATGTGCAGTTGCAAACCGTAGTCTGGCTTTTTTATGGTGGTTTTGGAGCAATGTCTTCTTCCTTGCTGAGTGGCCTTTCAGGTTATGTCGATATAGGACTTGTTTTACTGTGGATATAGATAATTTTGTACCTGTTTCCTCCAGCATCTTCACAAGGTCCTGTGCTGTTGTTCTGGGATTGATTTGCACTTTTCGCAACAAAGTACGTTCATCTCTAGGAGACAGAACGTGTCTCCTTCCTGAACAGTATGACGGTTGCATGGTCCCATGGTGTTTATACTTGCGTACTATTGTTTGTACCGATGAACGTGGTACCTTCAGGCGTTTGGAAATTGCTCCCAAGGATGAACCAGACTTTTTCTGAGGTCATGGCTGATTTATTTTTATTTTCTCATGATGTCAAGCAAAGAGGCACTGAGTGTGATGGTAGGCCTTGAAATAAATACACAGGTACACCTCCAATTGACTCAAATTATGTCAATTAGCCTATCAGAATCTTCTAAAGCCATGACATAATTTTCTGGAATTTTCCAGGCTGTTTAAAGGCACAGTCAATTTAGTGTGTGTACACTTCTGACCCACTGGAATTGTGATACAGTGAATTATAAGTGAAATAATATGTCTGTAAATAATTGTTGAAAAAATAACTTGTTTCATGCACAAAGTAGATGTCCTAACCGAGAAATTAGTGGAGTGGTTGAAAAACGAGTTTTAATGTCGCCAACCTAAGTTTATGTAAACTTCCGACTTCAACTGTACATCTGTTGCCCTGTTAAAACAGCCCTTTTTCCCATCTCTTTGGGTATTCAGCTGGATTTACCCCTGTCTTTTTTCACCTTACTTTAAAGATAAGAAAATAAACCTTTTGCGTGCAGCCATAGAGGAAGAGGGCTTAGAAAAACATTTTTTTTTACCTCAACAAAAATGTGACTGGGCAGATGGCTGAATTCAAACATGACAGGGACCTTGCCCTCTTTCTCTGTAGGCTATGTTACAAAATATGGTGAAGGTGAGGCCCTCAGTTGTACTGTGGTTGTGTAAACTGTATTTTTCCTGTCACTCCTGGTGTTTGGTATTCCTCCCCATCCGTTCCATTGGTGACAGCACTGGACTCTCTGGTGCTGTTTGACAGCTAATTTTCACACCTTATAAATAACTAAATCAATTATATTTCCCCTTCTAATCAAGCCCCCAGTTATCTGTTAACTCATGGTAGGAAGGAAGGAGTTACATGGATGACTGAGGTAAGTGCTCCTAGTAATAAATGGAGATTCTCTTGATTTTATTCTCAGTTTTAAAAGGCCAAGGAAGTGTGAAACGTCAATGTTTCTAACTGCCACAGCAATCCTGGGCCGGACCAAATGAGTCCTTCACACATGAAGAGAGACCACACACACACAAACACACACACACACACACACGCACACGCACACACACGCACATGCACACGCACACGCACACGCACGCACACGCACACACACACACACACACACACACACACACACACACACACATGCGCACGCACGCACACGCACACACGCACACACACACACACACACACACATACACACGCGCACGCACGCGCACACACACACACACACACACACACGCACACACGCACACACACACACACACACACACGCACGCACGCACGCACGCACACACACACACACACACACACACACACACACATACACATACACATACACACACACACACACACACATACACATACACACACACACAATGTTAGCTAAATTATTAATTTCTGACTTTCATTCGGTAGCTTAAACCGCCCTTAAACCAAACAGAGAAACTCACTTGTGCGATAAGTATTAGTCCGGGATTTTTTTTTTTTTTACAGATTCCGTTTCATTTTGGCATGCTCTGCGTTTGTTTTATGGAGTCCGATTTGCAAATCTTGTTTGGTTGGATGTTTGCATATGTTATTGATTTTTCCTGAGTCCTCGGGGTAGTGAGGAGAAAATAAATAATCACAGTCGATTTATTGCCTGCAATGCAAGTTCAGCTTTGTTTTGAGAGAAAACTCACACACACCTTTTAATTACATTTTGTGGCACCCACTCAAAGCAAAGCCATCCGATTATGGATATTATTGGATTTGACTTCAGATCAGTGTAATGCTTAAATTGCTTTGACTTTGAATTTTAGTTTGACGACACGTTGGACTTTGACATATCAATACAAATAATTCATGTATCACAGTATTGTTTATGAAAAGCATATTTTTCCTGAGTGCATTACTGTATGCAAAAGAAACCTTCGCCTAATATTTGTTTTATTTTATGAAACCTTACTAACAGAAGACGTCCTCTCCCCGCCTCTCGGCAAACAAATGGCAGAAGTGAATAATAAACTCATTGTAGATCAAGCAGACAAAAACATTTGAAAATCAAGCAGACAAACATTGAAATCAAGCAGACAAATACATTGTAAATCAAGCAGACAATCACATTCTAAATCAAGCAGAGAAACACATTCTACATTGATTTTACCAGGTATTGTTCATCCTGATAAGACAGGTTTTTTACATGGACGATACATTGGAGTTAATATACGACAGCTACTAGAAATAATAGAACATCATGGAACATCTTAGAATCCAGGCCTGGTATTTATAGCGGATTTTGAAAAGGCATTTGATAAAGTAAGACTGGATTTTATTTAGAAATGCCTGGATTTTTTCAATTTAGTGATTCTCTTATACAATTGGTATAAGTAATGTATAGCAACCCCAAGAGTAAATAACGGATACTTCTCAGAGTTTTGAGTTTTGTCAAGAGGAGTTAAACAAGGGTGTCTGCTGTCACCATATCTATTCGTTATGGCCATTGAAATGCTAGCTATTCAAAACAGATCAAAGGCTTAAAAACAAAGGTGTCCATATATGCCGTTGACTCAAGTTTTATATTAAGTCCACAAGCTAGATCCCTGCAATGTCTCATTGAAGATCTAAATAACTTTTCTGGGCCTGTGTACAATATTACGTAATGGATCTTTAAAAAATATAACTTTTACATTACCCTGCAGTTTACTTATAAAATGGGCTGACAGTGAAGTAGACATACTGGTATTCATATCACAAAATATATAAATGAGCTCTCCACAATGAATTTCAATAGAAAACCTGTAAAAATAGACAAGATCCTGCAACCATAATTATGGAAATATTACCCTGATTTCAAAGTATCTCTCTTCCTTAGTCAAATCTCAGTTTACTCACTTACTTATGGCGCTGCCTACTCCTGATGATTTGTTTTTCAAATCATATGAGCTTTATCTGGGACGCTAAACCAGACCAGATAAGGCGTGCCTATCTATATAATGAATATGAAATGGGTGGGTTGAGATTATTAAATATTAAAGCCCTAAACCTTTCTCTAAAAGCTTCACTTATTCAAAAGTTTTACTCTCAAGTAGATTACTAAGAAAAGCTCATTCATTGTTTAAAAATTGCCTTTTCGCCTTTGTGCAGATTGCCATGTCTCATTTTTGATTAATTGAAAATCTTTTTTCAAAGTATCTCTCTTTTTTTAACAAGCATTGCAGAGCTGGCTACAGTTTCAATTTCATCCCCCAGAAAAGATAGAACAAATATTACAACAGATATTATGGCTGAACTCAAATTTGCTGGTTAATAAAATACCTGTGTTGATGGGAAAGATGTTTGAAAATAGTATTTTGTTTTTAAATTATATAGTAAATCGCAATGGTAAAGTTATGTCTTTCATTGAGTTATCAGAATTGTATGGGAAGGTCTGCTCAATCGAAGATTACAACCAATTGATTACAGCATTACCCCAAAAATTGGAGGAGGCAGTTGGCAGTGGGAGGAGGTAGGGAACTGGTCTGTCTGCCCAATATAAAGGATAAAAACTGGCAGAGTAATAAAAATAGCATAAATAGGAAAGTATACCAGTTTCATTTGAGGACCAGGATGTTGACAGCTGTGCCATACAGATTGTAACATAGTTGGGAAGAGATTTTTGATGTACAGATTCTGGTGTATGAGTTGACATATAAAATTATGCAAGATTCAAGACTTCGTGCTTTTTCAGCTAAAATGATTATATATCATTCTTGCCACCAACAAAATGTTGAATATTTGGGGCATACATTTATCGAAGCTCTGCAGATTTTGTTGTGAGTATACAGAATCAATAGACCATTCATTTTGGTATTGCCCTCAGGTAGACTGTTTCTGGTCTCAGGTTCAGGAATGGATGGAAATGCATAACATTGAACTAAAATTGGCCATAGAAATTGTACTTTTGGGAGATCTGGAGAGACCGGGTCAGTCAATTACTAATATTCTTAGTAAATGTATTAATCTTCAACATGCAATCTGTGGATTCTGTTCGATTAGATAGATTGAAATTGTGTGTTAAACATCACAGCATAGTTAAAAGATATATAGTATGATGCGTAGAAATCTGAAGAGGGTGGCCAGCAGAGGTAGGTGGGATGGGCTGAGGGAAGCTGAGGGTTGAGATGTGGAATTGGAGACAAGTGGGAGTGGAGTTGCTGGGCGGGGGATAGAATGACGGTCAAAGATAAAAGTTTTTTTTTTAAATAACAAAAAGTACGTTTGAATGAAACTGAGGGGCAATGTTGTTACAGCTAATGCCGGTTTGCCTGAGGCTTATGCAGTGCAGGTGTTTGTACATATACACACACACTCTCATTCAAATGCACACATGTGCACATACAGTGGTTCTTCTTGTAACAGTTGTGTCATACTGCAGCACACCTTGCGGGCTGCCACAGAATTCAATGGCAACTTATTTAATTGTCAGCCATTGTTGCCATTAATGCTAGTTAGTGCTAGTTTGACCACCAGAGGGCATCTTTGTGAAGCATTTGACAGTCTTCAATATTGGCTGTACTAGAGAATTTAAAACCTTTTTTTGTAAGAACATAGTATATGGGATTGATTTTAATAAATGTTGCTTAATTAATTTGATTAATATTATGGTGTTTCTATTCCAAGAAAAACAAAAAACAAAACCTGCAGGCTTTCCGCTGTATGGCGCTGTACAACGTGTGTTAAGATTATAACATTTCCACACCCTAATTATAGTCTAACCAATACCCAAACGGAGATTCAGTGAGAAAAAAAATCTCATTGATATATCAAGAACAGTCCCCATGCTTGTCTCAGAAAAGCGCGAAACGGTGCTGAAATAGTTGATCACATGCCGGTAGGCTATTGCTTCAAATCCTATTGCTTCTAACTTCAATATGCTTTAAATGCCACAATGTCACAAATAATTGAACACACACAATTCTGAAAACTCTAATGCTTTAATATTTAATAAAATTCATATTCATTATATACATAGGCCCATATGCACATTGATATTGGGGGTGAGCCATGCAGCCATGCCAAATGGGGAAAGGGGGTGCGCCATGTGGCCGTGCCTTATGGGGAAAGGGGGTGCGCCATGCGGCTGTGCCTAATGGCTTAAGGGGGTGCGCCAATCGGCCCTATACACCCTCTCTCCATTATAAAACAGTATTTTAATAATAATAATAAAAATATTGACAATATTGATTTAAATAATTAATTGTTTATTTAGTGGCAACACAAATGTGAATTAATATTACAAAACAATTTACCAAACAAAACACATTACAAAATTGTAAAATGTTTAATAATTGAACTTTTATTTAACTAGGCAATTCATTTAAGAACAAATTCTTATTTACAATGACTGCCTACACCGGCCAAACCTGGACGACACTAGGCCAATTGTGCGCCGCCCTATGGGACTCCCAATCATGGCCGGTTGACGATACAATTCTCCCCCTACCCTCCTTCTTGGCAAGAGTCTATTGTCCTGCTAATAGCCCATAATGGCACTGTACAACGTGACGATCGGGAGTAAGCTACAGTACTACAGTAAAAGCAAAATAATCCTAACATTTCCACACCCTAATTGTAGTCTAACCAACAGCCAAATGGAAATTCAGTGAAAATAAAAATAGCATTGATTTATCAAGACCAGTCCCCATGCTTGTCTCAGAGCAGCGCTGTCTTGACATCTGAATGCTGTCTTTCCCCCCTTCCACTTTTCTCTTCCATTAATTTTGAAAGAGTATTTTCCAGTAAGCATAATCAGTGCTCTAACTCCCCCTTGCGCTGGTCTGGAGCAATGAAGTAGTGACACAGGGTACCGTGCTAAACCACAAATTACCTCTAAGTCCCACAGCATAATCTCTAAACTTTTTGTTGAGCAACCACTGTACGTGGACACACACACATGTAAATAGTGCAATACATGCACTCAAACATATTCAGTTGGCATCCCTGTTATTATTTTTATTGTCCTTTGTTTTTTGCATTGTTGTTTTCTGTTTTCCTTTGTCTTTCCATTTGTTCATTTTGTTGGTTGTTGGTGCTTGGGTGGGGTCTTTGGGGTGGGCAATGGAATCATTTTTTGTATTTGTATGGGGGGGGTCTTTGAGTGCTGGTGGGGGGAGTTGGGAGCTTGGGCCGATGGCCGATGGATCGCTGGGTCGGCTCCCCGTTTTTTATCTTGTGGGAGATCTGTCGACGTGCCCTTGAGCAGGGCGTTGATGCTGGTTGCTTCTGTGTGTCGCTCTAGATGTGAGTCTGTTAGATGACTACTGTGATGTAGTTGTTGAGCAGCTTCACTGCAAGTATATTGTATGTTTTAAATATTCATAATACATGTTTATTTTTTTAACACATTCTACATGAAGCAGACAACACATTGTAAATCAAGCAGACAACACATTGTAAATCAAGCAGACAAACACATTCTACATGAAGCAGACAACACATTGTAAATCAAGCAGACAAACACATTGTAAATCAAGCAGACAAACACATTGTAAATCAAGCAGACAAACACATTGTAAATCAAGCAGACAAACACATTGTAAATCAAGCAGACAACACATTGTAAATCAAGCAGACAAACACATTTTAAATCAAGCAGACAAACACATTTTAAATCAAGCAGACAAACACATTTTACATCAAGCAGACAAACACATTTTACATCAAGCAGACAAACACATTGTAAATCAAGCAGACAAACACATTTTAAATCAAGCAGACAAACACATTGTAAATCAAGCAGACAAACACATTTTACATCAAGCAGACAAACACATTTTAAATCAAGCAGACAAACACATTTTACATCAAGCAGACAAACACATTTTACATCAAGCAGACAAACACATTCTAAATCAAGCAGACAAACATATTTGAAAACAGCAGAGAGATACAGTACAACACATGATCTCTGCCTTGTATGGGGATGTTCCCGCACCTCTCGCTACCCTTGAAGTTGGGAGCTTGGCAGGCATGAGTGTGCCTTGCAGGGAGGTGTTGCAGTGCCACATTAGGAGGTGTGCACTGCTTACCTGCAGAAAAATACCTCTGCCGAGATGAAGGAAACCCTGCACACAATATTGACTGTTCTGAGCACAGGGAGGCTGATGGGGCACACAATTGTGAGGAGTGTGTGTGTGTGTACATGTGTGTGTGCTGCAATCCCTAGGTGAGCTGATAAACAAGAGTGCTGGAGGCAGCCGTGTCCTCCTGTCAATGTGCGCCAGTGGTGGGAAGGGCATCCATTCTCTAACAGCGTGTGGAGAGTGCTAGCCCACATATCTACTGACATCCCATCACTCATTCCAGGAAGTCCCTCTTTTTTTTGCATTGAGCGAATGCAACACATGGTTGAGTGTGATCAGGGAGCTCCAGTGAACATGCCGTCTCCCTGTGACAGGTCAGCCTTCAAATAGGGGCCACTCCCAATACGTACAAACAGTGTGAATGACCTGCACTCTCTATATCCTATTAAATACACAAACAGGTGAACATGTACAGTACATTTCACATATTTATTCCTGTGACATTTTGTGCAGTTTAGCTAGGTCAGTCAGAGAATCATCTTGTAGTCCCACATCAATGTTCAGTAGGCTAGGCATTGGGCGGCAGGTAGAGCATTTGGCCAGTAAGGTAAAGGTCGCTAGTTTGAATCCTCAAGCCGAGAAGGTGAAACAAATCTATTGATGTACCATTAAGCAAGGCACTTAACGCTAATTGGCCGTGACCTGTCTCAGAGGGCGTTGGGAAATTTTAAAAACACATTTCCATGAAACAGGACAAATATAAGCACCCACCAAATGATTGTAACATTATACTCTTTGCAACATCTGTAGTCCATTGCTTCATTTAAAAAATCTGAACTTTCTCAGCAGTGGCATTTTTCCTCCATTCAGCAATTAGCCACCATTCTCCCTCAGTGTGTCAGTAATGTGATCTGCTACGTGGGCACGTCTCTCCTTCATTAGGGTCTCTCAAACTGATGGCAATTAGACTGTGGTTCTGCTCAAAGGCAGAAAAGCTCAACCTGCTAGTCTTGTCAGAGGGAGGCTTCTCATGAACAGCTAAACTAAAACATCAGTGCTGTGCTGTAACGAGGAAAGAGAGAGGCAACAAGAAACAGACACAGACTCATTTCCCCAGGCTCTCCGGGGAGCTGGCACAGGAATAATCATTTGGAGCCCAAAAGAGAGCTTCTCTACTGGGCCTGAACACTTTGAGCCTGGGTGTCCATGGCACGAGTGCTCAGTCCCAGGCCCTGACAATAACACCCATGTTAATGCTATAAGAAGGGCCTGGAAGGGTGGACAGGAGACGAGGCAGGAGCCTGATTAGGATAAATGGACTTCTGCTGAGAGGCTTCAAGAGATAAACAGAAGAGACAGACATGGGAGAAATAGAGCCTGAGGGACACAGGGAGGACAAGGTCCTAAAGGAATCAAGGTGATATAAACGATCAGATATCATCCACAAGTTCAGTCCATAGACTGTCTGTCTATTCAGCTATCGGGTGAATATTTATCCCCCCACCAGACAGTGAATTTTAGAATTTCCTCAGTCGATTAATTTGTTATTTGTAGTTCCTGTGTATCAACTGTATCAAATCAAGATTAAGTGTGTGGACAACTCCCGGCGTGACTTTAGTTCCTAGGCCCACTACAGTCATGCCAAGTCAGTACTGTTCCGGGCCAGCAGACTAGTGTGGGGGATGACAGGGACCAAGTAGTGGTCAGATCCCCAGGAGAACGTGAAGCACTGTGTCTACCAGAACAGCACTGACTGAACTATTCGTACTGCTGATGACAGACAGACAGACAGACAAACGGGTGAATGCCTTGTCATTCATCTCCGACCTAATTGGACCTGTCAGGGGAGAGCTGAGCAGTGAGAAAAGTGCATTATGTCCACTCACACAGCACACTCAAGTCTCCCCATCCCAACTTCAAAAGAAGACGCTGTGTAAATCAAATGGATGTTGTTTTTAACATGAGTCTGAGAGAAGAGTATTACTATATCCTAAAATACCCTGATGTTAGTAGCTTTCAAGTTACTCATCCTTACATAAAGACTCTCTGTTATATTTAAAGCTGGTGTAGGAGTCTTTTTAGTAATATTTTTTAAGCAGCACAGCTTGTCAACTACTGCTGAGAGGTAACCGCTAACCACGTCTTTATCCCAACGCTGGCAGGAAGTTCACGGTATGCTAGACCACTGATCCAACAAGGACGCACAGTGTTCTTTTTAATGTGTCTCATCTCAGGGAGATTACTTAAGCCTCTGTTTTACGGCAAGTGCAGCTTCTCTTATTTCCCCAAGCCCATCTTATTATCCAGAGTCAGGGTGTGAACCGTGTGATTGCACTCTGTGGCAGAAGGTATATTACCTTTTAAGGCGTCCAGTGGGGTACCTCCGGGGAGGCAGCATATAATTTCAACTCACGTTGAATTCAATTGCTGGAGCATGTAAAAGGGATTTTCTCATTGTTGTGGTTGACTGTGTCTGGAGCCGCAGACGTGCCCAGATTGCCGTTGGTTCACAGCTGTGGAAGGAAACATGTAATATGATATGTGATTAAAGATCACATTGTTGTGGGATGTGTTCACTGGCGTAATGTAATGCCCTAGCTAGACTGTACAGTACATACAAACCACATTATGCACGTGAGAGAAATCATCAGGAAATAATTTACAAGCTTGTACCTCATTAATCCACAGAAATAATTTCCCCAATGTGATTATATAAATATTATAAAACATTAAAAAGGAGCTCCTTGAAGAAAATCAAACATCCAATTGAATAAGGGCTGTAATGATTATAATGGGAGAAGAACAGAGTTAAAACAGCTCTCCCTTGACATATTCAGATTGTCAGGGAGTGATGTGGAGGTGTTGATCATTGTGGGTGGGATTGGCTGATATGAAGTTTTGAATAATATAGCTAAAAGTGTACTTTAAGACAACCCAAGTCATAATCCATATCAGACATAACTTTTCTTCAGTTGCTTCAAACTGAGTGTGATTTTGGCCAATGGCCATGCATTTTGCATGACAGTAAATTATGTTCTGTCGACCACAAACTCGCTCAACACATAGTAAAACATTTTTCAGGAGAGGTCTGCTATCTCAAATGATAATTGAATGCTGAGCTGTGAAGGACTAATTAGGGATGATAAAGTGATACATATTTCAAGTTGAACTCTGAATTTCACAATGCCATTTCCCCTTGTTCCCAAAGGTCTATTATTGAAGCCAATAATGGTACCCTCATAAACATTCCCGAATGGCAGGGGACTGGGCTTCCCGAAGCACAGATCATGTCATCACCTCCTGAGTCCCTTTGAAAGTGGCTGGTGACGATGCTCCTGAAGGCTCTTGCTATTCTGGCTGCATTGCGCCTTGGGACAAACACGCAGAGGGAAAACAGCCAAGTAACCAGAATATCTGTAACCTACTCACCAAGGGTGAAAATGAACCCCTCTGATTAATTGAACCCCCTGCAGCTACAGAATGAACCTGAGAGTTTGAGTGACAGCTGTAGCAGATGAAAGGGATAGACTGAAAGGTCGGGCTCTGGCTCTGCAATGCACTGCTAGTCTACTAATGTAAAGGCAATGACAATACCTTCCTCCCTGGAGTCAGGCATCCTGAGGAACCACTTTGCTTTACTTCACTTTGGGTTTGAGAGGGCTATTACTTTAATGACACTGAAAACATTGACGACAGTCTTTGGTTTTATAGAGAAGTCAAATCTGCCACGCCGAAGGTTAAAAGGCTGAATGGTCATTGTGCCGCATACATTTTACATTTACATTTAAGTCATTTAGCAGACGCTCTTATCCAGAGCGACTTACAAATTGCCGCATACTTGAGGCTGTTGCAATCTATGTGTTTAGCATATATTTCGTTGGGCGTTACTGTCAATGTATTAATTTTATATAATGTTCAAGAGTAGTGCACCTTCTTCCTAAAGCGAGCACTGCTTCCAGTACATCCAGGGGCCAGTATTTATTTACACCCTAGGGAGGATCTGCAGTAGGATCCTGTCTAATTTACACACCACCTTTAAACTGTGTTATTCCTGTACCGATCTATTGTTCTGCCTTGGGCTTGGATTTCTATGCGCAGATCAGCAAATCTTTTTACAGAAGAGGAGACGAGGAAGGGAAGTGGTGGGTGTGTGTGCGTACGCGTGTGTGGGGAGAGGGGATTGCTGTAGTGCCACAACCTTCTCCTGTCCTCTGTCTTTGGCACAACCTGAGCCCACTCTGAGGAGGACTGGGTGAGAGAGGAGAGCAGGGAGGGGGGGGGGGGGGGGGTGGTTAGAGCCATGGCCTGACTACTTGCCAACCTCCTGAAGGGACCGGGTTTGGTGAAGCTAATACCAAGCTCTCCCTGCCTGCCTCGCTGCTTGCCTACCTCTCTCCCTGCTATCGCTGTGCCCACAGCCGGGGAGGTTTAATAGCAGCCTCTCTCTAATCAGGGACTTTTAGAAGATTCTGGCATGGTGAGCAGCAGATAAATTGATTTATTTTCACATATTAATGGTCTTAGGTCTGGACCTAACAACACTGACAAGTGCTGATAAAGTGGAGGAAATATCATCAGACATACCAAGTTGCTTCCACTGTCCTTTGAGTATGAGTATGGGCATCAACATGAATGTGCATGAGAGGCATTCATTGGACTTTTAGTATTCACCTCATCGTTCCTCCAATTCATAATTCTCCATTATATGATTTTGTATTCTATACAGATGCTGTAATGTGCGGTATATGTAACGGCAGCCTTCCCTCTCTTCACGAGTAGAGAGGGTGTAACAGGGATCGGACCAACACGCAGCGTAGCCAGTGCTCAACATGTTTAATAAAACGAAACAGTGAACACTTACAACGATACAAAATAACAAATGTGGCAAACCGATACAGCCCTATCTGGTGCAGAGAAAACACAAAGACAGGAAACAACCACCCACAAACCCCAACACAAAACAAGCCACCTATATATGATTCCCAATCAGAGACAACACAAAACACCTGCCTCTAATTGAGAACCATATTAGGCCAAACATAGAAACAGACAAACTAGACACACAACATAGAATGCCCACCCAGCTCACGTCCTGACCAACACTAAAACAAGCAAAACACACAAGAACTATGGTCAGAACGTGACAGTATATGAGTAACACAGCCCAAGGCCTGGTAGGAAAACTAGACATCGGTAGTACATTGTTTTCTTTTACATAGTGGCCATAAATGATGAATGTGCTCGTCCTCTGAATGGGTCTGCCCTCAATCAGATCCTCACTGTTCCAATTATCCAGAGTGCATAAAGTGAGATTATCTCTGCCTGTAAGCAATCACTGGACATCTCAAAACCAAATGGCATTTCATGAGGTGCCAGGGAAAGAGACTCCTCAGAGATTAGAGGCATTGTCCTTTTGGATTTTCACAGATGAAAACAGTGCTGTTACCCTCTGCCTTTCCTATCTGCCATAAGCTAACATGGGGGGTCTGGTGATGGTGAAGACAATCCGTTAGAGGGTAAATGGTTGTTGTGGTTAAACCTCTGGCTGAGAAGCATTCCCAATGACAGCGTGAAGATGACTGGGAGAGTTAACATGTCACCATGGCAACCACGGCTGGCCTGGTCGGGGAGCTCACTACAGATTTCTTATTTTCTTCAGTAAATCATTAACAAGGCAAGGAACAAACAGGAGGCTGTTTGTCACAGCCTTAATGAAGAAAGGAAACACAGCGTGATCACTCTTTAAACTGTCATGTAGAGCAGAAAAATATATCTTCATCGGGATATGGTGTACAAACAATCTTGCTTCATACACTTAACATTCCTAAAATGACATCAGGATTATGACATTAGGTTATAAACCATAGGCATTTCAAGTGAGGCGCTAATGTGATTTAAATCCTATAATTTTCAAGTAATAATTAAAAGCATCTTTAAATGAGATAATTAGAACCTGCTTCCATCCAACTAAATGGTTAATTATGATTTAATTTAATTGGATAGGTCCGTGTGTAGCTTAGGCTCTGAGCAGAGGCAACCCTCAACTTGGATGATTGTCCAGTGTGTGAGAGGACAGCAATGCTGGTGCCTCTCTCCTAACCTCCACAGAGAGCTCTCAGATAGAAACGGTGGAAGACAAGCTGCCTGGTGCCTACCCTCAGCCATCTTAGGGATCGATCAAGCCACTACCTCCCGCCTTACCACAGAAACCCAACCCCACAGCACCTCCAATTACCACTGATGGTTGAGATCATTCCATCAGAAGACCTGTCAGATCCACACCACGCCAGCTTTCCCTTTCGGGCAGGGGAGAGGAGAAAGAGATGAGGTGGCTAATATTCTAATGAAACCTTTTCATTTTGCCAATGCAAGAACTTTTCAAAGACTGATGCTGAACTTGGCCCTTTGTGCATTATTAATATCGACCACTTATGAGAGAATAAAGAAGCATTTACTCAGTATGGGCACGCCTGAATTAATAATAGAGATGGTGCTCAAAGGCGCGATGAATTATCTTTCATTACAAACCCACCAAAATTCACTTGAATGACAGATGTCTTCAGCATGGGCCACCCCTATCATTATCTCAGGCATCACTTTACCCCTGCATCAGAGATTCAATAGACGTCAGCCTTTGTTATTCTTCACCGTCACATTTTTTTACTCGCTGAATAAACTCCTACAATATGCAATCTGGTCCATAGGCTCTCTCCTATGAAAGCCGATGATATTAAGTGTGTCCGTATGCCTTACAAGGCTTGTGTGACTGTTCCATACAGAGCGAGGTTCGATCCGGATGAGCAGCTTTGAGAAGGGCAGGATTATCTATGTGCACTTTCTGAAGACAGGGGCTGAGGAAATCGTCCACAAACCTCCAGAGACCATGCCCATCAAAGGTTAAAAGTGGTTACCATGGTGATTGTGAGAGGAAGTGACTATTTGAGACAGACCTGTGTGCAGGATCACACAGTCTTCCGTCCTAGAGTTCTGTGCGGTTGGTGTTCATTTTTCCCAGGACCAGAAAGCTTTGTCCTCTAGACAGCTCCCTGCATCCACATCAGGTAGAGTCTGAATTAAAACGGAGTGGACCCCATGGGCTAATACCAGCTACACTTCCAGACAATGTTTGAAGTCATGGATTTTCTCCAAAATTACAAAAACAAGCTCACAGATCCGTGTGAATCACAATGGTCTTGCAGAAGAGACCTATTTAGAATGTTCTTGTATCATATAGGTCTACGTCTATTGAGTCTCATTCATTTTCTGTCACCTGAGTTGGCCACTGATCCAAACAAATCAAATTGTATTTGTCTCATGCGCCAAATACAATAGTGAAATGCTTACTTACAAGCCCTTAACCAACAATGCAGTTCGAAGAAAAAAAAGTGTTTAGTAAAAACTAGATAAGTAAAACATGAAAAATAACAGTAACAAATAATTAAAGAGCAGCAGTAAAATAAGGCTATATATCGGGGGTACCGGTACAGAGTCAATGTGCGAGGGCACAGGTTAGTCGAGGTAATTGAGGTAATATGTACATGTAGGTAGAGTTAAAGTGACTATGCATAGATAATAAACAGAGAGTAGCAGCAGCGTAAAAGAGGGGAAGGGGGGGTGGCAATGCAAATAGTCTGAGTAGCCATTTGATAAGCTGTTCAGGAGTCTTATGGCTTGGGGGTAGAAGATGTTAAGTCTTTTGGACATAGACTTGGCGCTCCGGTACCGCTTGCCGTGCGGTAGCAGAGAGAACAGTCTATGACTAGGGTGGCTGGAGTCTTTGACAATTTTTATGGCCTTCCTCTGACACCACCTGGTATAGAGGTCCTGGATGGCAAGAAGCTTGGCCACAGTGATGTACTGGGCCGTACGCACTACCCTCTGTAGTGACTTGCAGTCGGAGACCGAGCAGTTGCTATACCAGGCAGTGATGCAATCAGTCAGGATGCTCTCGATGGAGGAGCTGTCAAACTTTATGAGGATCTGAGGACCCATGCCACATCTTTTCAGTCTCCTGAGGGGGAATAGGCTTTGTCATGCCCTCTTCACGAATGTCTTGGTGTGTTTGGGCCATTCTAGTTTGTTGGTGATGTGAACACCAAGGAACTTGAAGCTCTAAATCTGCTCCACTACAGCTTGGTCGATGAGAATAGGGGCATGCTCGGTCCTCCTTTTCCTGTAGTCCACAATCATCTCCTTTGTCTTGTTTACGTTGAGGGATATGTTGTTGTTCTGGCACCACATGGCCAGGTCTCTGACCTCCTCCCTATAGGCTGTCTCATCATTGTCAGTGATCAGGCCTACCACTGTTGTGTCATCGGCACACTTAATGAAGGTGTTGGAGTCGTGCCTGGCCATGCAGTCATAAGTGAACAGGAGGGGACTGAGCACGCAGCCCTGAGGAGCCCCCGTGTTGAGGATCAGAGTGGCGGATGTGTTATTACCTACCCTTACCACCTGGGGGTGGCCCGTCAGGAAGTCCAGGATCCAGTTGCAGAGGGAGGTGTTTAGTCCCAGGGTCCTTAACTTAGTGATTAACTTTGAGGACACTATGGTGTTGAATGCTGAGCTGTAGTCAATGAACAGCATTCTCAAATAAGTGTTCCTTTTCTCCAGGTGGGATCTGTGGATCTGTTGGGGCGGTATCCAAATTGGAGTGGGTCTAGGGTTTCTGGGATAATGGTGTTATGTGAGCCATAACCAGCCTTTCAAAACACTTAATGGCTGCAGACGTGCGTGTTACAGGTCAGTAGTCATTTAGGCAGGTTACCTTAGTGTTCTTGGGCACAGGGACTATGGTGGTCTGCTTGAAACATGTTGGTATTACAAACTAAGTCAGGAACAGGTTGAAAATGTCAGTGAAGACATTTGTCAGTTGGTTAGCGCATGCTCGGAGTACACGTCCTTGTAATCCGTCTGGCCCTGCGGCCTTGTGAAAGTTGACCTTTTTAAAGGTCTTACTCACATCGGCTACGGACAGCGTGATCACACAGTCGTCCGGAACAGTTGATGCTCTCATGCATGTTTCAGTGTTACTTGCCTCAAAGCGAGCATAGAAGTAATTTAGCTAATCTGGTAGGCTTGTGTCAATGGGCAGCCTGTGGCTGTGCTTCCCTTTGTAGTCTGATATCATCAATGTTTGGAATTAGGTTTATATATGAAAAGTTCAGGGGTCACCATGGTTGTCAGTCTTCTTCATCCCCTTCCCGAGCAGGCTCTGTTAGCCTATTTACAGTGGTGTCAGAGACACTGGAGGGACAGAAAAAGTGGTCAGCCAAGATGAACAAGACCATAGTGGAAGTACCACCAACAGGTTGTCACTGTTCACCAAGTTTTGAAAGCTTAGGAAAGCCACAAAGATGACCATCTTGAATTTATACATCGTCTCTGTTACTTCACTGAGTGCTGTGTTAGCAACGTTGTATTTATGAGTATCAGAATTTCAATGAGAAATAGTATACGTCAATGAGTAGTAACAGTGTATGTTGTTCTCCTGCCATTGGAGGACCTTGAGTCAAGCTACGTGGTTTGGAATTAGCTAGCTGGATAAAAACAAATCATATTTTGGTCATGGTTGAGATGATTTGGGTTAATATAAGTAATCTCCCTCTTATTGGATTCAGATCAGGGTGATAACAACAGCATGTCATTACACAACCTCTGTTGTTTTTCTTGTCAATAAGCTTTAATTGTGTTGGTTTCAGCCACCCTTATTTTTCATATGCGGCATCATTCAGCCTTCCTCTGTGGCAGTGACTGCCTTCGGACAAACACAGCAGATATAATATAGTGGATGGCGTAAAATACAGACCAGCTCTCACTAATAATGAAAAGGGATGGGTAGCATCCTTTGCGTGTGAAGAAATTGCAGAGAATCGGCCAGAAGAGCAGCTGGCGTGTTTGTCATGTTTTTTAGAAATGGACATCTTCAAATGTCGCTCCCCAGAGGCGACACTCAGAGGAAAGTGCTATTTATAGATAAGTCTGAATATCTTGTCAGATTTATGTTTGAACGGCTTTGCTGTTTTTGTGGGTTTGTCCTGTAAACTTGATTCTATTGTTGTGTCCTTGGAGAAAATAACAAATAAATTATTTATTCAAGAATAAATTCATGGAAGTTGGTTGACAATCAGCACTTCCACTTGAAATTAGAACAAAATGTCAAAGACAATATCCACTTGTGTCCTGAATAACTATACATGTGTGCTGTTCTCTTGCCAAACTATTTAAATACTCCTCATTTCCTGCCTGTGAACTAAAATGTATCTCTACATCATCAGGGCTATAACTGAGGAAAACATCCACCCAATGGCAGCTATGTCGTTCCCGACCCCTGCCCACTGAAGCGCCATCGTCCCACCCCAGTCCTTCAATGAAACCCATTGTTTTACAATGAGAAGGGCCATTCTAATACTCCCTGCTGTCACTTCTTGTTTCTGTAGGAGCCTACCCTCACGATGTGACAGTCGCCCTGCTATGCTCCACAGCCAAAGTTCCACTCCGATTCGTCACCAGCCACAGCGCCCATCACCACCGCTCTCCAAGTTTGTCCAATTAAGGGATGTGTGAGGACTAAGAGGCCAGGATTTCAGACCACATTAGACAAAAACTGACGAGATCCTTGCTGGTGCAGATGGGCAGAACACTGTTGATTGTGAGTATCTTTATTGCTCTTTGTTGACATACATCTTAACTTCTCACCAGAGGTAAAGCTGCCATTCTGGTCACACACATTGGTCAATTTCCAAAGGAGCAAAAGTATTGTACGTAGGGAATGCACTGTCTCTAGCCAAAACAGACCACAACTATTTAATTCAACACTGAGTTTCCAAGAAAAAATGCATTGGAATGAGTTGTATATCAGGAGGCAGCCATTACGGGGCCAGAGGCCTGCTAATAGGTGTGCAGTTTCTTATCCCTCCGTTAACTACCATATGTGTATCCACACACCGAGCAGAAACTGTCAGGCGCATGCTGCCCTGTGTCGTGTTGCCCTCTGTTTTGTTTCATAGCAGATGAACAAATGCACTGCTGAATTATTTAGCAGCATTTTCAGCTAAATTTAAAAGTTATGACAATCACGCCTATATCGGGGACGTGATAAGTGGGATGATGTAGGTTCAAACAGGGCTACCTCCGCCCCTCCTCCTCTCTGTGCACTATTCCATTTTCACAGGGAGATGTGGGGATGGAGGGATTAGGAAAACGACAGGGGGGCGAAATGATCTGACAGATCCACTTATTTCAACCATCTGTGAGCCCCTGGCCCTGATATTATTAGAGCCAAATACCTCCGAGTTGAAGAGGTAGACGTTGTCTTGAGAGGGGAGAGGAGAAGGAGGTCTGGAAGGAAGATGTCGGTGAATGTGATGGAAAATCAGGAGAAATAAACTTCCGAGGTGGAAGGAGGTGGAGAGGAGTGAGTAAGCTGGCGGATGGAAAACGCCTGTGGGTGCTGCCTGACGTCTCCTGGGTACGGAGGGAAATATTGTGCTTCTCGACTTAAAAGCCTTGGGCCAGATGAATGCATTCCTCATTCTCCCCCCTGCCTTGCCCGATACAAATAAGCAATGCTGAAATAAGTCTGGTCAGCACGCTGTCTACAAAACGTACATAAAATAATTTTACTACAGAACCCAAGGAGACAACTACTACTCCTGTTAAGTGAGATCTTATTTGTTAGAAACAAAAGGTACAAAGGAATATTGGATGTATTGTTCCCAGTGGTGCCTAGTGTTTTTTAATTGTTGAATTGTCTCCTTTGGTATTACACACAAAAAAACTGTTGTATGTGACTTCCTGTTGTGTTGTTTGGCAATGGTTGAATAACTGGATTGGATAATTGTGATTTATAAAGAAATTTGTAATGAAAAAGCATAGACATTGTGTTATAATATCTTTATAACTGTAGGTACATTGGTTCCTTCTGTTCTACCGTGGGCAAATAACGTATTGTCTGTGTTGTCAGTAATGTGCTATAAATTATATTCTCATTACCTAAATAGGTGGAAGTTCAATTATTTCAGACCAGTGGTTCCCAAACTTTTTATAGTCCCGTACCCCTTAAACATTCAACCTCCACCTGCGTACCCCCTCTAGAACCAGGGTCAACGCACTCTCAAATGTTGTTTTTTGGCATCATAGTAAGCCTGCCACACACACACTATAGGATACATTGATTAAACATAAGAATGACTGTGAGTTTTGTCACAACCCGGCTCGTGGGAAGTGACAAAGAGTTCTTATAGGACCATGGCACAAATAATCATATAATAATCAATAATTTTGCTTACATATAAAACCTTATTTGTTCATCAATAATTGTGAATAACTCATCACAGGTTAATGAGAAGGGTGTGCTTGAAAGGATGCACATAACTCTGAAATGTTGGGTTGTATTGGAGAGTGTCTCAGTCTTTGTAACGGGTGTTCTCCTCCTCTTCGTCTGAAGAGGAGGAGTAAGGATTTGACCAAAGCGCAGCGTTGTGAAATGACATAATGATTTATTAGACAAGACGAAAACGAACTACACTTGATAATTAACAAAACAAATAAACGATGTAGACAGACCTGGACGTAAGAACTTACAATATAACGAAGAACGCACGAACAGGAAAAATGACTACACAAACGAACGAACGAACAAACAAACCGAAACAGTCCCGTGTGGCGCAACATACACAAACACAGGAGACAACCACCCACGACAAACAATGTGAAACCACCTACCTTAATATGGTTCTCAATCAGAGGAGATGAAAACCACCTGCCTCTAATTGAGAACCATATCAGGTCACCCATTTACCAACATAGAAACACATAACATAGAAATGCCCACCCACACTCACGCCCTGACCGACTTAACACATACAAAAACAACAGAAAACAGGTCAGGAACGTGACAGTCTTAAATCATTTTCCACACACAATCTGTGCCTGTATTTAGTTTTCATGCTATTGAGGGCTGAGAATCCACTCTCACATAGGTACGTGGTTGCAAAGGGTATAAGTATCTTAACAGCTTGATTTGCCAAGGCAGGATACTCTGAGCGCAGCCCTATCTAGAAATCTGGCAGTGACTTCAGAGCCGCTTGTTGCAATTTCGATGAGGCTCTCTTGTTCAGATATGGGTAAGTGGACTGGAGGCAGGGCATGAAAAGGATAATGAATCCAGTCAAATCAAATCTAATTTTATTGGTCACATACACATGGTTAGCAGATGTTAATGCGAGTGTAGCGAAATGCTTGTGCTTCTAGTTCCGACCGTGCAGTAATATCTAACAAGTAATCTAACAAATTCACAACAACTACCTTAAACACACACAAGTGTAAAGGGATGGAATAAGAATATGAACATAAATATATGGATGAGCAATGGCCGTGCGCCATAGGCAAGATGCAGTAGATGGTATGAAATACATATGCGATGAGTAATGTAGGAAATGTAAACATTAATAAAGTGGAATTATTTAAAGTGACTAGTGATACCTTTATTAAATCCATGTATTAAATATATTAAAGTGGCCAGAGATTTGAGTCTGTATGTTGGCAGCAGCCACTCTATGTTAATGATGGCTGTTTAACAGTCTGATGGCCTTGAGCTGGAAGCTGTTTTTCAGTCTCTCGGTCCCAGCTTTGATGCACTTGTACTGACCTCTCCTTCTAGATAATAGCGGGGTGAACAGGCAGTGGCTCGGGTGGTTGTTGTCCTCTTTTTGGCCTTCCTGTGACATCGGGTACTGTAGGTGTCCTGGAGGGCAGGTAGTTTGCCCCCGGTGATGCGTTGTGCAGATTGGACTACCCTCTGGAGAGCCTTGCGGTTGAGGTCGGTGCAGTTGCCGTACCAGGCGGTGATACAGCCCGACAGGATGCTTTCAATTGTGCATCTGTAAAAGTTTGTGAGGGTTTTAGGTGACAAGCCAAATTTCTTTAGCCTCCTGAGGTTGAAGAGGCGCTGCTGCGTTTTCTTCACCACGCTGTCTGTGTGGGTGAACCATTTCAGTTTGTCCGTGATGTGTACGCCGAGGAACTTAAAACTTTCCACCTTCTCCATTACTGTCCCGTCGATGTGGATAGGGGGGTGCTCCCTCTCCACGATCATCTCCTTTGTTTCGTTGACGTTGAGTGAGAGGTTGTTTTCCTGACACCACCCCCCGAGTGCCCTTACCTCCTCCCTGTAGGCTGTCTCGTCGTTGTTGGTAATCAAGCCCACTGCTGTTGTGTCGTCTGCAAACTTGATTATTGAGTTGGAGGCGTGCATGGCCACGCAGTCATGGGTGAACAAGGAGTACAGGAGGGGGCTCAGCACGCACCATTGTGGGGCCCCAGTGTTGAGGATCAGTGAAGTGGAGATGTTGTTTCCTACCTTCACCACCTGGGGGTGGCCCGTCAGAAAGTCCAGGACCCAATTGCACAGGGCGGGGTTGAGACCCAGGGACTCAAGCTTAATGATGAGCTTGGAGGGTACTATGGTGTTGAATGCTGAGCTGTAGTCAATGAACAGCATTCTTACATAGGTATTCCTCTTGTCCAGATGGGATAGGGCAGTGTGCAGTGTGATGGCAATTGCATTGTCTGTGGACCTGTTGGGGCGGTATGTAAACTGAAGTGGGTCTAGGGTGCCAGGTAAGGTGGAGGTGATATGATCCTTGATTAGTCACTCAAAGCACTACACGATGACAGAAGTGAGTGCTACGGGACGATAATCATTTAGTTCAGTTATCTTTGCCTTCATTGGTACAGGAGAAATGGTGGACATCTTGAAGCATGTGGGGACAGCAGACTGGGATAGGGAGTGATTGAATATGTCCGTAAAAACACCAGCCAGCTGGTCTGAGGACGCGGCTAGGGATTCCGTCTGGGCCAGCAGTCTTGCGAGGGTTAACAGATTTAAATGTCTTACTCACGCCAGCCATGGAGAAGGAGAGGGGGGACTGCAGTCCTTGGTAGCGGGCCGTGTCGGTGGCACTGTATTATCCTCAAAGCAGGCAAAGAAGGTGTTTAGCTTGTCTGGAAGCAAGATGTTGGTGTCCGTGACATGGCTGGTTTTCTTCTTGTAATCCGTAATTGCCTGTAGACCCTGCCCCATACGTCTTGGACATTGAATTGCGACTCCATTTTGTCCCTATACCAACATTTCACTTGTTTGATTACCTTGCGGAGGGAATAAGTACACTGTTTATATATTCGGCCATATCCCCCAACCTCTTTCCATGATTGAATACGATGGTTTGCGCTTTCAGTTTTGCTCGAATGCCGCCGTCCATCCACGGTTTCTGGTTGGGGTAGGTTTTAATAGTCACAGTGGGTACAACATCTCCAATGCACTTCCTAATAAACTCACATCGTATAAATCGATGTTATTGTCTGAGGCTTCACGGAACATTTTCCAGTCCACATGATCAAAACAATCTTGAAGCATGGATTCCGATTGGTCAGACCAGCATTGAATGTTTCTAGTCACGGGTACATCCTGTTTGAGTTTCTGCCTATAGGACAGTATGAGCAAGATGGAGTCATGGTCAGATTTGCCGAAGGGAGGGCGGGGGAGGGCCTTGTATGCATTGCGGAAGTTAGAGTAGCAGTGGTCCAGTGTTTTGCTCAAGCGGGTACTACAGTCAATGTGCTAGTAGAATTTAGGTAGCCTTGTTCTCAAATTAGCTTTGTTAAAATCCCCATCTGCAATAAATGCAGTCTCAGGATATATGGTTTCCAGTTTACATAGAGTCCAGTGAACTTCTTTCAGGGCCATCGAGTTATCTGCTTGGGGGGATATACATGTCTGTGACTATAATCGAAGTTAATTCTCTTGGGAGAAAATGCGGTCGGCATTTGATTGTAAGGAATTCTAGGTCTTTTGGGTCAGCCTCTGGGATTAGATCCAATGAACAAAGGATCCGCTTCGGGAAAGTCGTATTCCTGGTCGTAATGTTGGTAAATTGAAGTTACTCTTTTATCCAGTAGTTCTTCCCGGCTGTACAGTATGTAATAACACTTAAGATTTGCTGGGCTAACAATGTAAGAAATAATACATTAAAAAAACAAATTACTGCAGTTTTATTAAGACTTGAAGCGAGGCGACCATCTCTGTCGGCGCCATCTTGTTAATTCGTCCGTTTCAGGAAAGTACCTGCGTAATTGCGCACCCAGCTCACTCAAGTGCTTCCCTAAAATCATACAATGATGGAAAGACCTGTATGTTGTCCTTGTTAATGCAGACAGAGAAGAGCTCCAAGTTCTTAATCATAACCTCAATTCTGTCCCGCACATTGAATATAGTTGCGGAGAGTCCCTGTCCTACTAGATTCAGATCATTCAGGTGAGAAAAAACATCACCCAGATAGGCCAGTCGTGTGAGAAACTCATCATCATGCAAGGGGTAAGACAAAAAAACTTTAAGCTCGTCTCTCAATAAAAAAGATGTCAATACTTTGCCCCTTGATAACCAGCGCACTTCTGTATGTTGTAAAAGCGTTACATAGACGCTACCCATATCATTGCATAATGCAGAAAATACACAAGAGTACAGGGGCCTTGCTTTAACAAAATTAACCACTTTCACTGTAGTGTCCAAAACGTCTTTCAAGCTGTCAGGCATTCCCTTGGCAGCAAGAGCCTCTCGGTGGATGCTGCAGTGTACCCAAGTGGCGTCGGGAGCAACTGCTTCCACTCCACTGTCTCCCTGTCATGACTGTTGTGCCATCAATACAGATACCAACACATCTTGACCACCAAAGTCCATTTGATGTCACAAAGCTGCCCAGTACCTTAAAGATATCTTCTCCTGTTGTCCTGGTTTCCAGTGGTTTGCAGAAGAGGACGTCTTCCTTAATTTACCCCCCATAAAAATAACGGACATATACCAGGAGCTGTGCCAGGCCCGGCACGTCTGTTGACTCATCCAGCTGTAACGCATATAATTCACTGGCTTGTATTAGAAGCAGTAATTGTTTCAAAACATCTCCTGCCATGACACTGATGTCACTTTGTTGTTTGATGAAGGTATTGTCTGTATAGTATTTTTTGGCCTTTTCCCCCAGCATTGTCCCAGCCATACCCATGGCAGCAGGAAGAATGAAGTCCTCCACAATAGTATGGGGCTTGCCTGTCTTAGCCACTCGGTAGCTCACCATATAAGACGCTTCGAGCCCCTTCTTATTAATGGTATCTGTTGCTTTTATACGTGTCTTACTACTTAAAAGTTGTCTTAATTCTCACTCAAAAAACTCCTGTGGCTGATTTTTCAAATTGGCATGTTTTGTTTCTAAATGTCTGCGCAAGAGTGACACATACAGTGGGGAGAACAAGTATTTGATACACTGCCGATTTTGCAGGTTTTCCTACTTACAAAGCATGTAGAGGTCTGTAATTTTTATCATAGGTACACTTCAACTATGAGAGACGGAATCTAAAACAAAAATCCCGAAAATCACATTGTATGATTTTTAAGTAATTAATTTGCATTTTATTGCATGACATAAGTATTTGATACATCAGAAAAGCAGAACTTAATATTTGGTACAGAAACCTTTGTTTGCAATTACAGAGATCATACGTTTCCTGTAGTTCTTGACTAGGTTTGCACACACTGCAGCAGGGATTTTGGCCCACTCCTCCCTACAGATCTTCTCCAGATCCTTCAGGTTTCGGGGCTGTCGCTGGGCAATACGGACGTTCAGCTCCCTCCAAAGATTTTCTATTGGGTTCAGGTCTGGAGACTGGCTAGGCCACTCCAGGACCTTGAGATGCTTCTTACGGAGCCACTCCTTAGTTGCCATGGCTGTGTGCTTCGTGTCGTTGTCATGCTGGAAGACCCAGCCACGACCCATCTTCAATGCTCTTACTGAGGGAAGGAGGTTGTTGGCCAAGATCTCGCGATACATGGCCCCATCCATCCTCCCCTCAATACGGTGCAGTCGTCCTGTCCCCTTTGCAGAAAAGCATCCCCAAAGAATGATGTTTCCACCTTCATGCTTCACGGTTGGGATGGTGTTCTTGGGGTTGTACTCATACTTCTTCTTCCTCCAAACACGGTGAGTGGAGTTAGACCAAAAAGCTCTATTTTTGTCTCATCAGACCACATGACCTTCTCCCATTCCTCCTCTGGATCATCCAGATGGTCATTGGCAAACTTCAGACAGGCCTGGACATGCACTGGCTTAAGCAGGGGGACCTTGCGTGCGCTGCAGGATTTTAATCCATGACGGCGTAGTGTGTTACTAATGGTTTTCTTTGAGACTGTGGTCCCAGCTCTCTTCAGGTCATTGACCAGGTCCTGCCGTGTAGTTCTGGGCTGATCCCTCACCTTCCTCATGATCATTGATGCCCCACGAGGTGAAATCTTGCATGGAGCCCCAGACCGAGGGTGATTGACCGTCATCTTGAACTTCTTCCATTTTCTAATAATTGCGCCAACAGTTGTTTCCTTCTCACCAAGCTGCTTGCCTATTGTCCTGTAGCCCATCCCAGCCTTGTGCAGGTCTACAATTTTATCCCTGATGTCCTTACACAGCTCTCTGGTCTTGGCCATTGTGGAGAGGTTGGAATCTGTTTGATTGAGTGTGTGGACAGGTGTCTTTTATACAGGTAACGAGTTCAAACAGGTGCAGTTAATACAGGTAATGAGTGGAGAACAGGAGGGCTTCTTAAAGAAAAACTAACAGGTCTGTGAGAGCCGGAATTCTTACTGGTTGGTAGGTGATCAAATACTTATGTCATGCAATAAAATGCAAATTAATTATTTAAAAATCATACAATGTGATTTTCTGGATTTTTGTTTTAGATTCCGTCTCTCACAGTTGAAGTGTACCTATGATAAAAATTACAGACCTCTACATGCTTTGTAAGTAGGAAAACCTGCAAAATCGGCAGTGTATCAAATACTTGTTCTCCCCACTGTATATCACACTGTGGCTGAGGAAAGGCACTACTCCCAATATAATATATATAACTCCCAATCAATGTAGTTCTCATCATATTTGTGCCTCTTCGATGGTCCAACGTCTGTCTGTTGTTCGGTGCTTTCCCGGGTAAGGGGGCAGTAGCTTTTCGGCTGCATCAGATGTCAGTGTCCATGCTAGCTGGGATAGCAACAAATGTAGAATTACTGATGCTAGCATTGGATGTGCTCGTGGAAGCAGAACAACTTGTGTCGTCGACAGGTGCAGGTGTGGTACTGCTGGTAATAGCAGTACTACCAATAGAGCTGGTATGTGTCTCTATGGACGCGGGCCTTACTTTTTTTAACCATTCATCTATTTTCAAGCAAACAGAATAAGCATCAGCTACGTTTGGCTACATTCGGACCGTTAGTGGAATTCCCGTGAGAGAGTAATGTTAATTATTTGACTAGGCTACCTGTATTTGACATTGTGTTGTTATTTTGCTGAAGACTAGATGGTTTCATTTTTGGGGGGGGGCAGTGAAAGGAGGCTACTCAGGAAAATCTAAATGGATTGTTTTGGAGTACCCCCGACGGCATTGCGTACCCCAGTTTGGGAATAGCCGGTTCAGACCAACCAATCTGGTAGTCTCTCGTCAGATTTACAGACCGTGATTGACTGCTGTGAGGGCTAGCTTAGCTCTGCCAATCTGTGGGCCCAGTGAAATGAGACGTTGAAAGAATCCTTCCTGCTACAGACAGATTCAAATAAAGAGAGAGAGAGAGAGAGAGCTGTCACACACACACACTGAGTCCTAGAGCACGGGAGACCGGGTTGAGCTGAATCAAACTGAGAGGATGTCCTTTCCCGCTTTGCAGAGGACCACAGAGACACATCCGCCCCCACTGTTTTAGAGCAGATACAGAGAGACAGAGAGTAGGAGAGAGAGGGCTGCAGCTTCCTGGCAGCCCAGCCTGCGACCCTTCAGCAACCCTGCTTATTAACAGCAGAAATACAACATCTGCCCTGCAGACCTGCAGACCCCCGAACCCTGCTATCTCTGCTCCTGTCCCGCTCTGACCAAAGCATGTAGGGGTCAATCCTGTTAAATAAATAATAATGTTTTAAAGAAGGAAAACAAACTAATTGAGTATTGTGATATAACTAAGTGTATTACCTCCACAATGACAAGAATACAGCTGGCTAGCATAGTAATTCCTCACCACTCATACTGTATGTTGGTATCTCGTTGTTGGGATAAGATGCTGGGTTGCTGCAATGTGCTGGAGATGGATTTTGGAGGGCTACTAATTTCTAATGCTGCTTCTAAGGTCTAAAATATGACATAATATCCCCTTATCACAAATACTGTACATACTAAGATGTTTCCTTAAGTTAGTCCACATCCACCCCAGAAGAATTGCTATCAGATGCAACTGCATTTACCATTCTGCTGGGGTGTACAGAGTTTCTCCCTTGGCCTGGATGAGAAACACCCCAGAGACAGAGGTTTTTGTGTACAGAGTTTCTCCCTTGGCCTGGATGAAAAACACCCCAGACACAGACACTCCAGAGACAGAGGTGTTTGTAGAATAAGAAATTGGAACATAAATTATAGAATGAGAACTCTGCCCCCAAAAGCATTCATTGTATTTCTCCCTGACAGGGAAAAATACACATCCATGAAATGTTCCACAACTGCATCTAAATGTGAGAAGAAGGAGCAGTGAGCTGCAGTCTTGACTTCTTACCTGAGATTCATTCATAATGGTGGGAATAAATTCCTAGGCTTGTATGTCCGCCATCTCAGAATATGAAAGGGAAACTAAAGCTTGTCACACCTTTTGTTATTTTCCAATGCGTTTGTACAGCATTGAAAAACAGCTTGGCATGCTGAAATTAGTGCTCTCTTCACAGCATAACTGTATAGCTAAAATGTCCAGATTCTAATTTGAAAGTCATGACTACCTGACTCCTACTGTAGTTACTAAAAGCAGTTAAAGCAATTAATGCTTAGGGCACATCATTTACGTGATTACTTTAAAGCTAGTCACTACTGTACATCCATTTTTTTATGATATATACCTTCTTGAAGAAAATCCCTTACAGTTTAAATGCCTCATGAGCTTAGTTCAACTGTCATACCCCATCAGAAACCAAAATATAAGCTTGTTTTACTCCAATGTTTGTAAACAATGTAAATGTTTACAAACACTTTATAGCCTCAAGACATGGATCAAACTATCATTTGTATCTCATGGATGGTCAGTCATAGCTCCGTCTATGAATTTGAGAGTGGTTACATTTCTCCAGGCTGATCCCTCAGCATTTTACCAAAACAGAGGCGGGGTGGACGATTTGCTATTGTTTCAATTAAGGACTGGCTTTAATAGCAGGAATACATGTAAATAACACATATTTTTTTAACCTTTTATTTAACTAGGCAAGTCAGTTAAGAACAAATTCTTATTTTCAATGACAGTGGGTTAACAGTGGGGTAACTGCCTGTTCTGGGGCAGAACGACAGATTTGTACCTTGTCAGCTCGGGGATTTGAACTTGCAACCTTTCAGCTACTAGTCCAACGCTCTAACCACTAGGCTACACTTAATATATCAATGATATGAGAAGTAATGTACTTTAATCATCATTTTAATTAAGAGGGTTTTGCCACCTACGCTATAGTCAATACATTATGGTTATTTTCTCGAGTGTCAATTCAAGTTCAGGAGATGGAGACTAAAGCTCCATATACAAATAACTGAACTAGACATTTTTAAGTGGCTGCTGCCCTTAAAACACTTTAGATTGCTATTTCTTATGGCAAGAGTGCCACATGGTCTGTCAGACATTGCAAATTGGTTTGAAAGAGAAATGGAACGCATGGATTGGTAGTCACTTTCTTTGGCATTTCTATCAAAAGTTATGTGCTGTTTGTTTATAATGACCCATCCACTCTCTGACTGCACTTAACATCCAGCAAACTCTGTTTCCAGTAGTTTGAAGGCTAAATTGTGCACTCATGCCATTTTATAATATACACTAAATACCCCTACAATACATAGGCATTGATTTATCATCAATGGCCAAATAACAATTATTACAGTTGTCATGACGTTGGCAGTGGGGGTAGGTTTATGACAGTCATAAATACCTCTTTCCCCCCTCCCCCGTTCCTCTTCCCTACTGATGTGACATAAGAAAACCCCTTGGTTAACATAGAGATTCTGGGGACATCAGAAGGTGGGGGGGAATGAACTATATTCTGGTAATCCGACCAACTGAACATATGCGGTGGTACTTAAGGTATATTATGTCAGTTCGGTTGCCCTCTGACACATTCTCATCAATGATAGAATGACATAAACTCTACTGTGGAAAGTCTAAACGTCAGAGGTATCGGATTCACATGGAATTGTTGTTTAATTCAAATGTTTGAATATGAGATTATTTGTGAAGAGATTAAATGTAATTGTAGCTTCCAAATGAGAGATCTGGGTTTTCATAAATTTGGCTTCTGCTCAACCAGGGGCCCGCCCCTGTGAAGAGGCATGGGTTATAAACTTTTCAGACACACCCCTCTCCCTCCACTATAAAAGCCATTGACAAGAATATAACTTCCTGTTCCGGGTACACTAGGATGACGATCCGGTGTCAGAATGGTTCAGATAATAACTACAGAACTAAGCCAACATCAGAATGGACTTTGGTTGCAAATGGTATGAACTTTGAACTCGTATTCACTACTGAAGGGATACCTCCTAGCCGTTGAGTTAGCAACAGCTGCTACAAACGTAGGTTAGGAAGGACAGTCAGAGTATCCCGTCTACTACACACGACGTTACTCCAACGTATCCAGTGATCACCAGAGACATTCTTCAAAGGACAGAGGACTCGGGTTGGCGATACGGTCTTCCATCTACCACCAACCTACTGAAGCGCAGCTCAGAGTAAATATTTATTGCATTTTCCTTTTCAAATGGGCGGTAATTTAGAATGCATAAGATACTGTATTTACGATAGCACAGCTTCGGCCCTGTCCCAGTCTCCCGCCCTTTCACCAACCCGCCCCTTTTCTTTGTGTAACAAGCTGTCATATCTATTCCGCCCGCTAGGGACGTTTTTCTGTATGACGTACTTTGTAATCAAGTTATGATTTAATTGTGTATGTGTGTTTCTGTGTGATTAGTTAGGTATTTAGTAAATAAATAATTAAACCCAATTTTGTATTGCTGATTCAACTTGTTAGCCAGGATTCTTGCAGATAATCAAGGATTTACAACTTTCAGATGAGACTGAATAAACTGACGATTAAGGTGACTGCTATGGATGTAAACTATTACTAAATCTTTAAGAGTTTATTCGAAAGATAACAGCTCTATAAATATTATTTCGTGGTGTCCCTCTCTAGTTAATTAATATTTACATGATTAGTTCAATCAGGTAATATTAATTACGGAGAAATTATTTTATAGAATAGCATGTCATAGCAATTAATCTGGCATAGTCAAAGACACGACACAGTATTATTTAGAACCTGGATAATTCTTAAGTGTGCTGCCGCTCAGGTTTTGGGAGTAATCTTATTCGCGTGGGGATTGCAGTTACAGTGCCTTCAGAAAGTATTCATACCCCTTGACTTATTCCACATTTTGTAGTGTTACAGCCTGAATTCATAGATTTTTTTCCTCACCCATCTACACACAACATCTTATAAGGACAAAGCTAAAACATGTTTTTAGAAATGTTAGCAAATTTACTGAAAGTGAAATACAGAAATATCTCATTTATGTAAGCATTCACACCCCTGAGTCAATACATGCTAGAATCACCTTTGGCAGTGATTATAGCTGTGAGTATTTCTGAGTAAGTCTCTAAGAGCTTTGCACACCTGGAACACACTTAATATGTTGTGAAAATTGTTGAAGAAATGTAATGTCATGTAATATTTTAAATTGTATATACAGTAACTGCCTTAATGTTGCTGGACCCCAGGAAGAGTAGCTGCTGCCTTGGCAGGAACTAATGGGGATCCTTAATACATACAAATGCAAATTGCACAATATTATTCTTTAAACAATTATTCAAGCTATGTCAAGTTGGTTGTTGATCATTGCTAGACAACCATTTTTTACTGAACACAAATATAAATGCAACATGTAGTGTTGAAAAAGATTCCAGAAATGTCTTTGTGCACAAATTTGTTTGCATCCCTGTTAGTGAGGATTTCTCCTTTGCAAAGATAATCCATCTACCTGACAGATGTAGCATATCAAGAAGCTGATTAAACAGCATGATTATTACACAAGTGCACCTTGTGCTGGGGACAATAAAAGGCCACTCTAAAATGTGCAGTTTTGTCACACAACACAATGTCACAGATGTCTCAAGTTTTGAGGGAATGTGCAATTGGCATGCTGACTGCAGAAATGTCCACCAGAGCTGTTGCCAGAGAACTGAATGTTCATTTCTATACCATAAGCCGCCTTCAACATCGTTTTAGAGAATTTGTCAGTACGTCCAACCGGCTTCACAACCGCAGACCACGTGTATGGCATCGTGTGGACGAGCTGTTTGCTGATGTCAACATTGTAAACAGAGTGTCCCATGGTGGCGGTGGGCTTATGGTATTGGCAGGCATAAGTTACAGACAGCGAACACAACTGCATTTTATCAATGGAAATTTGAATGCACAGAGATAACATGATGAGATCCTGAGTCACATTGTCGTGCCATTCACCCGCCTCCATCACCTCATGTTAAAGCATTATGATGCACGGCCCCGTGTCGCAAGGACCTGTACACAATTTCTGGAAGCTGAAAATGTACCAGTTCTTCCATAGCCTGCACACTCACCAGACATGTCACCCAATGAACATGTTTGGGATGTTCTGGATAGACGTGTACGACAGCTTGTTCCAGTTCCCGCCAATATCCAGCAACTTCGCACAGCCATTGAAGAGGAGTGGGACAACATTCCACAGGCCACGTTTCAACAACCTGATCAACTCTATGCGAAGGAGATGAGTCGAGCTGCATGAGGCAAATGGTGGTCACACCAGATACTGACTGGTTTTCTGATTCATGCCCCCTACCTTTTTTTAAGGTATCTGTGACCAACAGATGCATATCTGTATTCCCAGTCATGTGAAATCCATATATTTCAGAAAACTTTAACCAGACCACTCAAGAACATTCAATGTCGTCTTGGTGAGCAACTCCAGTGTATATTTGGCCTTGTGTTTTAGGTTATTTTCCTGCTGAAAGGTGAATTTGTCTCCCAGTGTCTTTTGGATAGCAGACTGAACCAAGTTTTCCTCTAGGATTTTGCCTGTGCTCAGCTCTATTCCATTTTTTTTATCCTAAAAAAACTCCATGGTCCTTGCCAAGGACAAGCATACCCATAACACGATGCAGCCACCACCATGCTTGAAAATATGTAGAGTGGTACTCAGTGATGACTTGAATTGCCACAAACATAAATTATTTTTATTCAGGACATTATATTCATTTCTTTGCCACATATTTTGCAGTTTTACTTTAGTGCCTTATTGCAAACAGGATGGATGTTTTGGAATATTTTTTTTTTCTACAGGCTTCCCTTTTTTACTCTATCGATTAGGTTAGTATTGTGGAGTAACTACAGTGTTGTTGATCCATCTTCAGTTTTCTCCTATCACAGCCATTAAACTCTTTAGCTGTTTTAAAGTCACAATTGGCCTTATGGTGAAATCCCTGAGCGGTTTCCTTTCTCTCCGGCAACTGAGTTTGGAAGGAACCAAATAAGGAGTGAACCTGTTCAGTCTAATTCATGTGAGGCGGTGCTGCATGGATTTACCCCAGCACTAGTTGGCTGGCAGTATGCTAAAGTACCTGCACACTGTAATCCCTGGAAGATAAGACAACTAGTCCTCTGCTTAGGCGTTTTGCTGTGAGGCGCTGCCTGTGACATCCCATGGACCTGCTGCATGAAGCGACTTAATCTCACTGCAGCAGATCACAGCCTCACAGCCAACCATCACTCCCCAGAGCCAGTCAGAAGGTGGAGGTAGTGGAGACAGCCAGCCAGATCTGAAACACAAAACTCCCAGATTCTCTGCATCTCCGTAGAGGCCGACCGGGGGAGATGGATGCCCAACTTTTCGGCAGCAGTGCGGTGCGCCCCGCGGCAAAACCTCAGTAACAATCCTCGCTAAGGCAATCTCATGTCAGCTACTCTATTTTCTGGTTTAACATATGGCCACTGTGTTACGGTTTATGGGGTTAGAAAACAAGGGATTGGCTCTCAGGCCCCAAGTGATTACTAGACTTCTATAACGCAGTGGGGTTGAAAACCAATTACCACATGGCATGCGTTGCTTCTTTTCTAATTCAAATGTACTGTAACAATGTACTGTGACTGTAATGTACTATAACTGTTGTAGTAAAAAACAAACTGCAACATTAGCAATGAGTCAGAGTTAGGATGAAGAACTGCAACATGATTAATGAGTCAGAGTTAGAATGAAGAATATGGAATGTAAAGTCAGACTAAGGTACACTACATACACATAGGCATATGTACGCAAGCAATTTGAGCCGTGGAGATTTCCCTCATAACTCAGGGATCTGTGTATTGTAGAGCCTGGAGAAACCTTGAATCTCCTCTAGCCCTGAGATGTGTAAAATCAATCTGTTCTCTTCAGTTTGAGCCCTGTGAATTGGAGAAAGAATTACAATATATGCTTGAGCAGCAGCAGACCTTTTTCATTCCCAGAGTAAAGGTCTTTACCACAATATGGCAGCCTACGAGAGAATAGGAGCCATTCCCCTGCCTAATGTGTGCATTCTACTATTGCATTCCCCACCAGACAAGGACGAGCTGGGCAACAGAACATATCCACAGCTGTAATCCTTAAACAGTGCATACTGTCAGTGTCCACATAATGCCCTTAAACATACAGGATTATTATATTATTGTAATTGTATGAACGATTTGGGCTGACTTGTCTGCAATGAGTTGAGTTCAATCAATACCACAGCACAAATCATTACTCTAGTCTAACAGGTTAGGGCCATGGGGTTAAACATATACTCAGAGTAGATGCATTCATTCATCAAGCTAAAAGAGGCAACTGTATTCCGACGGGTCACGCAAGCTTGCCAGTATCATTTGTGGCAATCCAGGAACAGGATTTACAGGACATTTACAGTGGAAAATGTTCAGTGAATATAACTCTTATTATACTCACCACCCACCCACTCAGACAGATATGTGCATAGACATAACATATAGATGGCATCTGATGAAGAAAACAAGTGACTGCATAATAATCACAATGATCACACATTACCTCTGTGGCATTGGCAATATTTCAGTGGAACATCGGATTCATATCTCAAGCACGGCATACATCAAGTCAGAATCCAAATCGTTGGATTTGTGTCACTTAAACAAACCATGCAGGGGAGGGGGAAAAAGAGCCTTTTAATTGCCCAATCAGGAGGCCTTAAAGTACCATGTCTGCAGATATAGGATTGTGTGATTGAATGCAGCACTGATGGCACCTGATTACAGTTGCCGTGGTCGCATCTATAACCTTCCCTAACTTAATTAAAGTGAAATGTTCTACCTCCATCCCCTGGAATTTACGTCTGAAAGTTTTAATTTAATCCATTTCCACTGGTAATTCTGCATCCCCTGGGGTCCTCATTAGTGCTACTGGGTCCCCTGGGTGCACCATGGTTTAGCCTGCCGGCCAGACAGACTGCATCCTTCCTGCTCCCACCAGCCAGATAAATCTTCTGTAATAGACAGTGTGAAGGAAGGAACAATTGTCCCGCTGTCTTGATTGTGTGATCCTATCACTATGCTCTAGCTGGCAAGGCTCTTGAAGGGATAGGGGTTGGAGACAGAGGGTTCATGGAAACAAAGGGTTTTATTAAGAAATCCTCTCAGATGTTTCAGGGCCACCTGGTCGTGAAGGGGAATGTTGCCATGGTTACACTGGTGCATGCTTCTTTGTTATCTATTGACTACCAGTTAGTCAAACTATTCAACAATTCCATAGTTTACCTCTAGTCCTTGTACTGTATGGATCGGATTATCCTAGTCTCATTTACAGACATTCAAATTAGATAGCTATCTCGAGATTTGATGATGGCTGGCAAGACTAGATTATCCTGACTTGAAAATAGCCTCTGAGTTTGTTGGAATTGCCAGAGGAGGGCATGCGATCAAAGTCAACGGTGAGCTCTCTGCAAAGTCATCTTCCAGCCGAGTCAGTGACAGTATACTGTTCTGTAGCATCAGCAGATGCCGAAATTCTGTCAACACTGTTCTGCATGTGTCATTTTTCTGTCCCCCCCCCCCCCAGCGCTTTGGAATGTGACTCTGTGTATTAGATCGCACCCCTGATGTACAAGGACAGTAGAGGTAAAAGGGCTGACAAAAATATGCCAGCCATTTGGAAATTTGAGAGGGCAAAAATAGTGGAGTATGGAGAGATGAGCGTTGAAATGTCAGAGGCCCCTCATTAATAAGTGAATTTAAATTTAAGTCAAGTCATTTTCAGTTAGGCCTCTGGATTAACTTAACAAATAGGACTAATTAATTAACACTGACGTCCAGTGTGACACTTATTTGGCATTTCACCAAGCGGTTTTAAATGTCATTGCTTCTCAAAATGTTAAAATGTCAGTCTGTGCAGAGTACACTTTGAAGTTTCTGAGCAAATGCTTCAACTCTACATTCTCTAACCGGTCTATGGACAGCTGACAACGTCACTAAACGATGTGCACGCTTCAATGGGCCAGAAGGCAGTGTGTTGTTATGATTCTGGATGGCCAGATAGCTAGAAACAATGAAAAGAAGCTGCCATGTGGGGAATCGCAGGCGGCTCGTTTCAGCTAGTTTTATCTTGTTCTTGATAACATGTCTTGTTTTGAGGTATTTTGACTGACGTCACGTCTATGCTAATATGGCAAAAAAAAAAATTGCTAGCTAACCAACAACTGTAACAATGTATTTGAGAGACAAGCGCTCATTGTGTAAATGTATTTCTGTTGTCAATTAAAATCTAAGATGAAATATAGTTTACAAACCCTGTCAGTTTTGCCCCATAGTTGGGCACGCGCTGGTTTTGTTGCTAAACAACCAACCTGTCTATTAATTGCTGAAACTGTGTCAGTTACGCTGGATGAATTGGCTACAGTAGGTTTACCTGAAAGAAACCATTCAAAACTTGAAATATATATAAAAAGAAACATCTCTCTTTATGTTGCAGCGCTATAAGGAGAGGCTAGGCATTTCTTTATACAAAAATGGTTTATATAAAGGTCACTCAGTATGGTCAAGTGACATTTATGACATTTTGCAAAAGAGACCTTTGTCTCAATGGGACTCCCTGCTTAAATAAATAAATAAATAAGATGCTTTATGTTGTGTGCAATGACATGGCATGTTTCTTTACTGAACAAAATACATGGTGGCCTTGCTTTGACTGTAATGTTCACTATTAAGTAGCTTGATAGGCCATGCCCCCCATCATTCTGCTTTGAGTATTCTGTGGTGAATGAGATACATTCATTTATACTAGCTTTTCATTTAGACTAAAATCAGCAGCTAGGCGTGTAAATACAACACACAACTCTAAATCCAGAGTAGCCAACCCAGTGGGTGTATGAAGGTCAACATGTATTCCTGCAGGCTGCATTACCAAAATGGAATCACTCTCATATAGTAAGAAAAGGTGTGCAGGAACCAACTAAGCTAGCTCTCTCTCTAATTAGCAAAGGCATTCAATAAAATTCCACCACAAAATTGTTTACTTCAGGGGCTGCCTTTGAGTGACAGGTTAAAAGCTAATGACAGCATGTCATACCAACAGTCTCACGAATTATGCAACTAAGAAAACAACAGGGATGTACAGAAATGGTGCCCATGTAGACTGGTAAATGATGTGTATGGTGACACACTAATGCAAGTCTACATTGAAATCAATGTCCATTTAAAGCTTATCCCCCTTATAATGGTCGCCATCGATATAGTTGATATTCAGATTCTGAGCAAAATTCATAATGTTGTCCAGGCATTTACAGTAGCTGCTTAGTGCTATTTGATGTTCATGTTAGACTACCCTGCACTTATTGTATTACAGTCATTAAATAAACACCATCAATGTGAGTGTTACTATTTAACAAAGGTTGTTATTAACACAGCCGCAGCTATCAGTTTTAGTCTGTTCTGGTATTATTCTCTCTCCTTATCATTCCTCCACCAATTATTTTCCAAGCCCAACAAAAATCATGTACTGGCTGCCTCAGCCTTGGATGAAATCCCCCTGGTTTAATTAGTGATGATCAAATTCATAATTATACATTTTCCACTCCACACAGGCATATACAGTAATTGGGGACTTTGGCTCTTGAGAACGCTTCATGTGAACAATCCATTGTCTCTCCCTCATCAGGGGAACTTAGAGTAGAGCTAGCACTAGCTACCACAGGCCATGTTGTGGTGTCTGAGAGGAGGAATGTTGGCCTAAACTCCCACTCAGTATACTAACTTTAATGAACTCATGAATCTATCTGGGAGGCTCTTGGTGCTAACCCTTGGTCCATGTTTATGAGTGGGCCTGGTCTATGGATAGATTAATCATAAATCTCGGTTCCACACTGAACACTGGGACCTTACTATATTTACTTCTAAATGGTTAATGATTATGGCAATGAACTGAACAAGTGTACAATCTACCGTTCTTTACCAAAAGGTCTGATTCTGATACCCATTATATTTTAAAATGTTCTGTAATAGTATTCAGTACAATGCTGGTAGCTCATGAAACGTTTATTTGAGATTCATCTCACATTTTCTAGATGTCATGGAACAAATTATTGCTAAACAAGCTATTCAGTGTGTCCAGCGCCTGTGGTGTAGAATAGCCATGGATCAGCAGCATACAGCTCCACACGGCGAAATAAGAGCTTGAAAATACAATACTGTTATTTTAGGACTGAGAATCAGCATTTAAAAAATGAGCTGGTATACAATGTAACTGATGGTGTATTACTGTATCAGACAACTCAAATAAGTACACAATGAAAAAATAAAGGAAGGATGAAGTGAATACAGTGTTATGTGAGTAAAGCCTATGGATATTTTTCTGAAAAGATTCTGCTTGGTTGTACGTCACTGTTCATGCTGCATTATGGTGCTCTGTGAGGACAACGATGGCAAGCAGTATCCCCCACACAATGTACATGTTCTTTCTGTCCTAAGATCTCCAACAAGAGACAGAAGACTTAACCTTTTACTTGTTTTCCTAATCATATTAGGAACGGCCACACATGAGCCCCTTAAGCAAAAAGGTCCGAGAGGGTGTGGTATATTGGCCATACTGTTGAAGTCGGAAGTTTACATACATTTAGGTGGGAGTCATTAAAACTCGTTTTTCAACCACTCCACACATTTCTTGTTAACAAACTATAGTTTTTGGCAAGTCGGTTAGGACATCTACTTTGTGCATGTCACAAGTAATTTTTACAACAATTGTTTACAGACAGATTATTTCACTTATAATTCCCTGTAACACAATTTCAGTGGGTCAGAAGTTAACATACACTAAGTTGATTGTGCCTTTAAACAGCTTGTAAAATTCAAGAAAATTATGTCATGGCTTTAGAAGCTTCTGATGGCACTGACATAATTTGAGTCAATTAGAGGTGTACTTGTGGATGTATTTCAATGTCACGATCGTGTGGAGGAGAGACGGACCAAAACGCAGCATGAGGAAAATAAGCCATCTTCTTTTAATTAAACGAACGAAGATGAACATGAAACGAAAACACTATTACAAACAATACAAAAACAACAAACGACCGTGAAGCTACAAACGCAAGTGCACACACAAACTACTTACGTTCAACATAGACAACTACCCACAAAAGCCTACTGCCTATGGCTACCTTAAATATGGCTCCCAATCAGAGACAAATGAATGACAGCTGTCTCTGATTGAGACCCAATCTAGGCAGCCATAGACATAACTAGACAACCTAACAATACTCTATCCCATACACATACAACACCCATAGACTAACCAAAACACACACAACATACAATGCCCACCCCAACTCACGCCCTGACCAACTAAACATAATCAAAATAACATAAAAATAGGTCAGGAACGTGACATTCAAGGCCTACCTTCAAACTCAGTGCCTCTTTGCTTGACATCATGGAAAATCAAAAGAAATCAGACAAAAATTGTAGACCTCCACAAGTATGGTTCATCCTTGGGAGCAATTTCCAAACGCCTGAAGGTACCACGTTCATCTGTACAAACAATAGTACGCAAGTATAAACACCATGGTACCACGCAGCCGTCATACCGCTCAATAAGAAGACGCGTTCTGACTCCTAGAGTTGAACGTACTTTGGTGCGAAAAGTGCAAATAAATCCCAGAACAACAGCAAACGACCTTGTGAAGATGCTGGAGGAAACAGGTACAAAAGTATCTATATTCACAGTAAAACGAGTCCTATATCGACATAACCTGAAAGGCCGCTCAGCAAGGAAGAAGCCACTGCTCCAAAACCGCCACAAAAAAAGCCAGACTACGGTTTGCAACTGCAACTGTTTTCATCAGTCCATTGGTCTGATGAATCAAAAAAAGAACTGTTTGACCATAATGACCATCGTTATGTTTGGAGGAAAAAGGGGGAGGCTTGCAAGCCGAAGAACGCCATCCCAACAGTGAAGCACTGTTATGGGGGTGCTTTGCTGCAGGAGGGATTGGTACACTTCACAAAATAGAAGGCATCATGAAGCATGAAAATGATATGGATATATTGAAGCAACATCTCAAGACATCAGTCAGGAAGTTAAAGCTTGATCGCAAACTGAAAAAGCGTGTGCGAGCAAGGAGGCCTAGAAACCTGACTCAGTTACACCAGCTCTGTTAGGAGGAATGGGCCAAAATTCATCCAACTTATTGTGGGAAGCTTGAGGAAGGCTACCCAAAACATTTGACCCAAGTTAAACAATTTAAAGGCAATGCTACCAAATACTAATTGAGTGCATGTAAACTTTTGACCCACTGGGAATGTGATGAAAGAAATAAAAGCTGAAATAAATCATTCTCTCTACTATTATTCTGACATTTCACATTCTTAAAATAAAGTGGTGTTCCTAACTGACGTAAAACAGGGAATATTTACTAGGATTAAATGTCAGGAATTGTGAAAAACTGAGTTTAAATGTATTTGGCTAAGGTGTATGTAAACTTCTGACTTCAACTGTACCACAAATCCCTGAGGGGCCTTATTGTTATTATAAACTGTTTACCAATGTAATTAGAAGAGTAAAAATAAATGTTTTGTCGTACCTGTGGTATACGGTCTGATATACCACGGCTGTCAGCCATCTGCATTCAGGGCTTAAACCACCCAGTTTATAACATGAGACATGTGATGACCTGATCTTTACCCTTTGCCCGAGGTTTCGGTTTCAGTCCCCATGGTCCTATGGGACGTCTGTGTTCTTCCTACCCCAGGTGTGAGTGCCTAATCTCGGGTTCAGCCAAAAGAAGAGTCCCTGGCTGAGCTGTTGCAAATACATTTGAGGGGAAAGTGGTAGACCGGCTGGCCAAGGCCTGTGGTTATCAGCAGAGAGAAAACCTGCCTTGGAATGGGCGCCTAAATCTTTCATCAATGCTGAGGAAGCTGGCCATCAATCAAGTGCAAAGTGCGCTGAAAATGGCTTACTTAACTATTCCTGAAAATTAAACAGCCATTCTCATCTAAATCAAATGGGAAAGTATACTCCCCGCCGCTCTTTGGAGTGATTAAGTTATTATGCAGCATTAAAGTGGACAGTGCGCTGGTCTCGTGTTAAGCAATGCGAAGAGTGTAAATCTACATGGGCTGACTTAACAGTAGGTGGAAATGAGGCGGTCTTGCATCCCCACATCCATTAGGCACATTTAGAGATGGATTACCTTTGATTACATGTCAATTTGCCCATTTTCCATGCAGCATAAACCTACTATAGGGAAATTATCATTCTTATAATAAATTGAAAATTCTTTCTGTAAAATGCCTATATTGGGGGGAGAAGTATTTCGTCACTTTGCTCTGAATTTCATATTACCAAGACATCAACACAACATCTGCCCAGACTTGGTTGGAAAACAAAGTCCTGTTTGAATCTGTCACTCTCTGTGAATCATAGCCATTGGACCAATATGTTGTGGCATTTTACTCTGCTCCAAGGGTACTCTATAGGCCCAAGTTGTTTTCTTCCATTTACCTTCATGGCTTCTGGAAATAGAGAAGGATATAAACACAATGGAGGCATCTGAGATGTACAGTTGCAGTCGGAAGTTTACATATACTTAGGTTGGAGTCATTAAAACTTGTTTTTCAACCACTCCACAAATTTCTTGTTAACAAACTATAGTTTTAGCAAGTCGGTTAGGATATCTACTTTGTGCATGACACAAGTAATTTTTCCAACAATTAATTACAGACAGATTATTTCACTTATAATTCACTGTATCACAACTCCAGTGGGTCTGAAGTTTACATACATTATGTTGACTGTGCCTTTAAACAGCTTGGAAAATTCCAGAAAATGATGTCATGGCTTTAGAAGCTTCTGATAGGCTAATTGACATCATTTGAGTCAATTGGAGGGATATCTGTGGATTTATTTCAAGGCCTACCTTCACACATTACTGTGCAGCCGTATTCATCGACCTGGCCAAGGCTTTCGACTCTGTCAATCACCACATTCTAATCGGCAGACAAAACAGCCTTGGTTTCTCAAATGACTGCCTCGCCTGGTTCACCAACTACTTCTCTGACGGAGTTCAGTGTGTCAAATCGGAGGGCCTGTTTTCCGGACCTCTGGCAGTCTCTATGGGGGTGCCACAGGGTTCAATTCTCGGGCCGACTCTCTTCTCTGTATACATCAATGATGTCGCTCTTGCTGCTGGTGATTCTCTGATCCACCTCTACGCAGACGACACCATTCTGTATACTTCTGGCCCGTCCTTGGACACTGTGTTAACTAACTTTCAGACGAGCTTCAATGCCGTACAACTCTCCTTCCGTGGCCTCCAACTGCTCTTAAATGCAAGTAAAACTAAATGCATGCTCTTCAACCGATCGCTGCCCACACCTGCCCGCCCGCCCAGCATCACTACTCTGGACGGTTCTGACTTAGAATATGTGGACAACTACAAATACCTAGGTGTCTGGTTAGACTGTAAACTCTCCTTCCAGACTCACATTAAGCATTTCCAATCCAAAATTAAATCTAGAATCGGCTTCCTATTTCGCAACAAAGCATCCTTCACTCATGCTGCCAAACATACCCTCGTAAAACTGACCATCCTACCGATCCTCGACTTCGGCGATGTCATTTACAAAATAGCCCCCAACACTCTACTCAACAAATTGGATGCAGTCTATCACAATGCCATCCGTTTTGTCACCAAAGCCCCATATACTACCCACCACTGCGACCTGTACTCTCTCGTTGGCTGGCACACGTATCACACTCGTCGCCAAACCCACTGGCTTCAGGTCATCTTCAAGTCTCTGATAGGTAAAGCCCCGCCTTATCTCAGCTCACTGGTCACCATAGCAGCACCACCCGTAGCACGCGCTCCAGCAGGTATATCTCTCTAGTCACCCCGATAGCCAATTCCTTCTTTGGCCGCCTTTCCTTCCAGTTCTCTGCTGACAATGACTGGAATGAAATGCAAAAATCACTGAGGCTGGAGACTCTTACCTCCCTCACTAGCTTTAAGCACCAGCTGTCTGAGCAGCTCACAGATCACTGCACCTGTACATAGCCCATCTGTACATAGCCCATCGAACTACTTCATCCCCATACTGCTTTTATTCATTTATCTTGCTCCTTTGCACCCCTGTATCTCTACCTGCACATTCATCTTCTGCACATAAATCACTCTAGTGTCTAATTGGAATATTGTAATTACTTCGCCACCATGGCCTATTTATTGCCTTACCTCCCTTTTCTTACCTCATTTGCACACACTGTATATAGATTTTCTTCAACTGTATTACTGACTGTATGTTTTGTTTATTCCATGTGTAACTCTGTGTTGTTGTATGTGTCGAACTGCTTTGCTTAATTCTTGGCCAGGTCGCAGTTGAAAATGAGAACTTGTTCTCAACTTGCCTACCTGGCTAAATAAAGGTGAAATAAAACAATTATTAAAAAAACTCAGTGCCTCTTTGCTTGACATCATGGGAAAACCAAAAGAAATCAGCCAAGACCTCAGATAAAAAATTGTAGACCTCCACATGTCTGGTTCACCCTTGGGAGCAATTTCCAAACGCCTGAAGGTACCACGTTCATCTGTACAAACAATAGTACTCAAGTATAAACACCATGGGACCACGCAGCTGTCATACCGCTAAGAAAGGAAACGCATTCTGTCTCCTAGAGATGAACGTACTTTGGTGAGAAAAGCGCAAATTAATCCCAGAACAACAGGAAAGGACCATGTGAAGATGCTGGAGGAAACAGGTACAAACGTATCTATATCCACAGTAAAACGAGTCCTATATCGATATAACCTGAAAGGCTGCTCAGCAAGGAAGAAGCCACTGCTCCAAAACCGCCATAAAATAGCCAGACTACGGTTTGCAACTGCACATGGGGACAAAGATCGTACTTTTTGAAGAAATGTCCTCTGGTTTGATGAAACAAAAATAGAACTGGCCATAATGACTGTCATTATGTTTGGAGGAATAAGGGGGAGGCTTGCAAGCTGAAGAACACCATCCCAACCGTGAAGCACGGGGGTGGCAGCATCATGTTGTGGGGGTGCTTTGCTGCAGGAGGGACTGGTGCACTTCGCAAAATAGATGGCATCATGAGGCATGAAAATGATGTGGATATATTGAAGCAACATCTCAAGACATCAGTCAGGAAGTTAAAGCTTGCTCGCAAATGGGTCTTCCAAATGGACAATGACCCCAAGCATACTTCCAAAGTTGTGGCAAAATGGCTCAAGGACAACAAAGTCAAGGTATTGGAGTGGCCATTACAAAGCCTTGACCTCAATCCTATAGAAAATGTGTGGGCAGAACTGAAAAAGCGTGTGGGAGCAAGGAGGCCTAGAAACCTGACTCAGTTGCACCAGCTCTGTCAGGAGGAATGGGCCAAAATTCACCCAACTTATTGTGGAAAGCTTGTGGAAGGCTTTGGTTTGACCCAAGTTAAACAATTTAAAGGCAATGCTACCAAATACTAATTGAGTGTATGTAAACTTCTGACCCACTGAGAATGTGATGAAAGAAATAAAAGCTGAAATAAATCATTCTCTCTACTATTATTCTGACATTTCACATTCTTAAAATAAAGTGGTGATCCTAACTGACCTAAAACAGGGAATTTTTACTAGGATTAAATGTCAGGAATTGTGAAAAACTGAGTTTAAATGTATTTGGCTAAGGTATATGTAAACTTCCGACTTCAACTGTATGTACAGTAAACAGAAGGCAAATAGAACTTGGTGTGCTTCTGTTCCTTATATTACTGTAGCTCATTATGTTACAGTATTTCTTTGTATGGAGTGCCTAGATTAAGTTATAACACAAACCCTCATGCTAGTACTGTATGTGCACCCACATGACCACATTAATGGACACACACACACACACAGAAAACTATGCTCATCCTTGAATTATGGAACCTATTATTTGCAGAAATTGTATCTATTTTTCATACAGTATATGGCCCATCTTGGTTTTCTATAGCTGTATTAATTCTGTCTTCTTCTCTGAATCCAATACAAGCACAATAGAGAACACAATGAAAAGTAGAGACTGTAGAAACCACTCAGCCAGGCTGTCCATTCTTGGTCATTTCAAAAGCAATTAAGGCCGTGTGAATCAATACCTCACAAATCCAGAATTAACATTTAATGACACCTGCAGGCGAAGTACTTTTTTGGTCTGTGACAGGAACATCGATAATGACCTATTGCAGCCCCTCTATTAGAAAGTCCCCAAGACGTCATTGAAAACTGTTCCAAAGCCTGGCCATTTGGTAGGAGACCAATACATTAATAAGTAGGAGTGAATGATTGGACAGACAAGGACATAATAATACCTCCTCTGTGGCTCTCCAACTGACTCCAACTGTAGTCTCTACATCAAAATGATGCCCTGGTGAAGTGGCTAGGAAAATATGGTATTATTATTGGTATCCCAGAAATATGAGCAGATGGGAGCCAACGGGATCTCAAGTCTGAGGCAGGCTCGATTACGAACATGGAATGTTGCCCCTTTAGTAACCCTCCAATCGGCAACAGGAGTCTATAGTAACACTCCAATAGGCAACAGGAGTCTACAGTAACTCTCTAATAGGCAACAGGAGTGTCTGCCATAATGGTTTCATCTACCTTGTCCTTGCAGATACGTAAGAATTAGTCATTGCGGGAAAGGAGGGAAGGGTGCTGTTCCATTTTGGATATAAATCAAATCAAAGTTTACTGGTCACGTAATGCTTATTAGCTACTAACAAAGCAGTAAAATGTCAAACAGGTACGCAATAATCAATAAAAACAACAATTTTTTTTAAAGATCAACAAGAAATGTCGAAACATATCTAATTATCAACCCAAATACCACTGTAACAGTAATCCAAATGCAATCTATATGTACGTACACCGGATGAATCTACGCAAGATATACTAGGAATGATATGTACGCAGTAGATATATTAGAGTAAGCTATGTCAAGAATAAGGTATATAAATAAATATGTAGTGTGTATAAACAGTGTAACTAAAATGCAATGAACAGTAGTAGAAATATTAGAATGAGCTATGTTGAGAGCACACTACATAAAAACACAGTACAAAACCCCATAGCAAAACGGATAGAATTGCATGAAATTTGCTTCCGGGCCTGAATCCAAAATATAATTAATATATATGTTGAGAATGATTTGTATAGACAGTATGTGAATAGAAAAGGTGTGTATAGCAGTAGTTACATAGGATGAGCCATGACTACAATACAGTATATACTGTACATTCAAAGTGGGTAAAACAGCATGTAAAAAATGTGAGTGACCAGTGTTACATGACTATGTACATAGGGCAGCGGTCTCAAAGGTGTAGGGTAGAGTACCGGGTGGTAGTCAGCTAGTGGCAGTGTCTGAGGTTCAGGGTAGGGTACTGGGCGGAGGCCGGCTAGTGATGACTGTTTAACAGTCTGATGCCAGTGGCATGTATTCATGGATGCAAAGGGAAGCCAGGCTTCCCCCCCAAAAATTGCAAAGAAAAAATACAAAATCTAAAAATATATATTTCGTCTCTCTGTGTTTCATAATTTTACTTCAATTCTTAAGAGGCTGAATGTATCTCACAGGAGAAAGCATCCGAGCGAGCGAAACAGCGCCCCTCTGTCTTTCTACGTGTAGCCCATCTATCTGATGCGGTCTGGTCCAAACGAGTATGACATTGTTGCCGCCCGTGGCATTGAAGGAAAGGGAAGCCAGAGAGCATCTGGCCTCTCTTGACAAAAAAAGGATACAAAATTAGCCAATCAGTGTTGAGCTAAACTGAGCAAGATCAACTGTGAATGGTCCTGGCGTACCAAAAAAAAGTTTCAAAGGAAGCCAGGTTTGATTTGGCGTCACTCCTATCAAATCCCATTGAAAGCATACGTCATTGACAGAAAAACTTGAATTGTTGCATCTGGTTGTTGTTGTTGTCCTCTGGTGGCTAGCTAGCCAAAATTGTCCCTTTCCTAAATTAGCCATGGATGGGGATAGGTATTTGGACTTGTGGTTTTACGTAAATCTCCGTACCTGCCAATGATTATAACGGCGATTCTGATCCAACCATTAATTCACACATTGTTGTGCCCCTGGCCTGAGAGGATGGAAGTTCAATATGTGGCTAGATGTAGGCCCAGAAGGCTAATGTTAACTAGCTAACGTTGCCCATGAATGGAAGTTAGGCTAGCGAGCAAGCATTTTAGCCAGGTATCCTAGGACAACAAAAAAATAAAAGCGTGTACTGTATGACAGAGTGATAGACTGTTTTGTCAACATGAAAGAGAGGAGGATGGCATTGCTGTTTCTCGACAAGTATGTTGAGTTAAGATGTTTTTCTACTTGCACGAAAGTGCACACACACACACACACACACACACACACACACACATAAATCAGAACCATCCATGGACAGCCACAACATATTTAGCTTACGTTGATCGGACTAAATAGTTTTTGGTATCTTTTAGTTATCACTGTATAAGACTAAGCAGAGGTAATTTGATGATGTTGAAATGTGCTGGAATAGTGGAGGCAGCTCCTGTTTTGTTTACGACTTGTGGTAACTCTTCGTGGTTCTAAATCAGTAGTTGTTTATTTGTCTGAAACATAATGTCGGAAACATAACCTTGCTTGACCATGCTGTAGGTCATGTAACTGTCTGTTACTGTACATTCAATATGCTTTGTGGACTCCACTGGACAGAGGTTGTTATCCGGTTTTGTGACAAAACAAAGATGTGGTTGAATTTATTCTGCCACTGTGTCTTCTCATTGTCTCAGCCTTTAGGCTTATCTAGCACGGTCAAAAGGCATATGAATTAACAGGTTATAGAGCAAACAATGCAATTATCACAACACATAGGTTCAGGGCAGGGTACTGACCAGAGGCCGGCTAGTGGTGACTGTTTAATGATAACAATCTTGTGGTATATTGTGACATCCATGTCTCCTGTCTATATGAAAGTGTAAAAGGGGTGAGAGAAGAGAACGATATGTAAGACTACTATTTAGTATGCCTGGTATTGAGCTGGGACTACTATTTAGTCTGCCTGATATTGAGCTGGGACTACTATTTAGTCTACCTGGTATTAAACTGGGACGACCAGTCTACCTGGTATTGAGCTGGGACTACCATTCAGTCTTCCTGGTATTGAGCTCAGAAATTGGCATTGAGAGACATGCCGAGATTAGAATCCAGAGTCTTCACGTTTCTCATATCAACAGATGGGAATTTGGGAATGTTCTGACATGATTTTTCTAAGGATTTCTTGATGATTAAGACCATAGCTTCATCATATTCAATTAAGATGTATAACATAAGACTGTAGAGAGAAGATGAAGGCTGTCAGGATGCATCTGTTTTCTAGTTCTTTTTGAAAAAGAAAAAATGGAGTGAAATGTTGACAACTTGTTGTGTTGTACAATATCCAGGTTGTGTTCATCTTATTCTGGTTCATCACAATGTGTTGAACTGTGGAAAGGGAAGGTGTTCTTGCAGCTCTCCCATTGAGAAACATATACCCTACATCACTGTGTTTTGTGAGCATGGATTCAGTGACAATAGCAGCAAGCATGGATCTTTTTCTCTTTCTTCAATACATTGAAGTATTATCCATCGGTTCCACTTCTAGTCAGTCCATTCAAAATAGTGTTCATGATTGTCATCCTTCAATCTGATTGGTCTGAATTCTCAGAAGACATTCTTCAATTTGAGGAGAGATTGTTTAGAAATCTTGTGCACATCGAGCACATCCAACCAAGCATATACACCCCCTACCATAAACACCCCCTACTAAGCATATACACCCCCTACTAAGCATATACACCCCCTACCAAGCATATACACACCCCCTACCAAGCATATACACACCCCTACCAAGCATATACACCCCCTACCAAGCATATACACACCCTACCATATACACTCCCTATCAAGCATATACCCTCCCTACCAAATTACCAGGTCAGAGGCAATTTGCATTCATACTATGCCTCAATAAGACTGGGCCCCTGCTGTTCTCTAAAAAAATAAACATCTTTGCAGTTCATTTGATCTTCCATCACAAACGTCTAAATATATACACCCAGTCGCATCTGCAGCCGACCAATATTTGAGCTGCAGCCTACACAGAAAACCTGACTCAGTTTAGCGTTCCATGGCATTCATTCATTCATTTGTCATTCATTCATTCCCATGATTTTGGATGAGATAGGATGCTAATTGTTTCATAACATCACCATTCTCCATCCACAGCACCAGACTCTTAGCAAGTGACAAGGCTGTATGCATTTCTCCCAGTCTCCACATCTTAGGGAGAAATAGAAACAACCTGTCACTGCCACATATACCTCCTGTAAACAGGACCCACTGGGCACAGACATCAGTTCAATGTTTAGTTTTGATTTACATTTGATTGATTTGTCAAGTATCCTGAATTCAACATGAAATCAATAAAAAAAATGTCACCATTTCATTGGATTTAGGTTAAAATGCCCTTTTAGTTGATGACTTTTTACAAATCCAATACGTTTCCATGTAGACTCAAGGTCATCACGTCGATTTTTTGGGTTGAAATGACATGGAAACAACGTTCATTCAACCAATTTTTGCCAGGTGGAGAATGACGTAAGCCCTGATTGGAGTTCTGTACTATAGTCCTCTGCTGCGCCTGCTCTTGAACAGTAGTTCTGTGATGGTTGAGACAGGGATATTACATTGTGGATGCACATGCAGCTGAGGTAGATTGATTGGCAACCTTGTCAGATACTTCAGTACAGTTATTGATGCCTAAAGTTGGTCTGAATGGCATCCTAATGTGACTGATGTCATGTCTTCCTATAACGTGACTGACGGATGACGTCATGCGGTGACTAAGCCCTGGCCAGTTGTCTTCCATCCAGGTCTCAGGGTGGTGTTTCCTGGCTGTATGAGGAGGCATGGCTGGCTGAGATGTCGTGGATGATCACACCACTCTGCTCAACGTGCTGCTGCTGTGCGGGCCTGGCTCCTCCAGCTGCACCATTGCATCACTGATGGTGCCATGATCCAGTTCTAACTGTGGGTGAGGAATCATAGTAATTTACCATAATCATCAACATGTTTAGCACAATACATTATAGCCATTGTTGTAATATGGCCATAGGCCTGTTTATGACAGGTTTTAATGAGTGCAAAATACCATATTAGTCTCACCGCATAGATTCCTTCCACAGCACAAACACATTGATCCATCAGTCTAATCAAACACTGATTTTCCAAAGCAATGAAATGTGCATATGCAAAAATTATTAAATTATTTGTTCCAGATAGTGCCTGTCTATATACCACAGGAGTCGGGTGGCACCTTAATTGGGGAGGATGGGCTCGTGGTAATTGCTGGAGCAGCGGAATTAGTGGAATTGTATCAAATACATCAAACACATGGTTTCCATGTGTTTGATGCCATTCCATTTACTCCATTCCAGCCATTATTATGAGCCGTCCTCTCTTTAGCAGCCTCCACTGCTGTATACAGTTTTAGATACTCAGGCAGCACAAATGGCAATTTCCACTGAGGACTTCCCTGTCTACTCTCCACTGAGGCAGGAGAAAACTGCTTAAAACTCTTCTTGCCCCATTTCTTTATCAGTGGAAGGCTTTTATGGGGCTTATGTCTCATCAGATGCATTCACACTTTGGAAATTAACTCTTTTGCCTGACAGGATGTGTATAAGTTGAGTATTTTTACGCCTGGAAGATTAATAGAATTAACGTGGTATTATGTTGCTGTGCTAAAAGACTGTCCCCTTCATCATGGTAAAATAAGTTAGTGGTTCTCTCAGCCAAGCCACCACATCTTGTAGAGTGGATCATTTAGCTAGCGGCCCTTATTGACATGTTTGTCGCTCCTCCTCTCTCCTGGCAGGTAATGACGAGACATAAAACCAATCCTGGAGATGCCGAAGAGAAGAGACATTCTTGCCATCGTGTTGATAGTGTTACCGTGGACTCTGCTCATCACCGTTTGGCACCAAAGTGCAATCGCTCCGCTGCTCGCCATCCGCAAGGGTACATACTCAATCCTCCACTTTCTCATATGTCCTCTGTTGCATTCAATAGCCAAGTTATACAATCCAATTCAATCACATGCCCAGTCACAGAACATCATGGTACAGTACATACAGTACAACACATGGCTTCCACAGGGTCTGTTACAGATCCCTATGTGGTGGTGTGCATCATCAGATTGTAATATAGGTCAATTGTCAGTTAAGGCTATCCAAAATGAACTTCTTGGTAAGTGTCCTTTGATTCGCACAGTCCCATCCGCAGCTTGTGCTTGGAGTAAAGCTAATTTACACGCAGCATATGGTCTTCAGCTAATATATTTAGCAGTTAAACTGTAGAAGGCTTTTCAAATCAAGAGGAGACTAGATTAATTTCTAATGCCCTTTAATCAGCATCTGAAATAGTAATAATCATAATAATCACTGCTCCCTAATAGCTTTCAGGCAGGCTTTATAGAATCTCCTGAGTTGGTGTTTATGTGGCTCCCACATACTGTTCACAAGCCTGAGACGTTATCACACACTCACATTATGAACCCCCTTCTCCATAAATGTGACCCCAAGTGACCGTAATAAACGAACAGTCTGATATGTCAAGTACAGTACTCTGTCTAGTGAACAGAACCATATTAATAGGCCCAATGCATCTGTTTGTTTTTATCTCAATATCACATCACTGTGATTGTTTTCAATTAAAATGGTCAAAAAGAAACAAAAATAGCTTCTTAGCAAACAGCAATTTCTCAATCAAGAATTTAGCTAGGACTGTCTGGGAGTGGTCTGAGTGAGGTGCCTAATTATTCCATCCTCAATGTGGAAATATACATAAAACACAGGTAAATCACATTTTTGACTTCACTGTGCCTTTAAGGTGACCGTAAATCAATAGCGTTCTTTGCCTCCTTTCATTTGGCATCAAGGTGAAATGTAAGATGTAAAATTGGCAGGTCTCCACAAATCAACTGGAGCCGTTCCTTTGTTTTGTCTTAAGAGTAGCAGGGGTTTGCCAGAATGCTTTCTGTCAGCCACCGCAGAACATCTGGCCCTCAGGAGATTGTGTGAATCTGCTGTGTGATGTAGAAATATCATGTTTCTGTCTGAGGTGAGAACCTCCTCTCTAACTGAGCACTGATAAAGACTGCCATGAACTATGGAACAATGTGGAGAAATGAAAAATGAACTACGTTAATGATCCAATAATGATATTAGATCCATCATAGAGAGCTATGGGAAGCCACAAAATCATAGCTCCACTACTGGAATAGGCCCTGTCCCTGCCATGGCTGTTATAGCTGAATGAGTAGGGGCAGCCAGGGGAGCCGCTGCCCTAACCAAACTGTAGCCATGTTGTCCGCTCACGTCACGCTGCCTGCTTTCACTCTTTGCTGCCTGTCACCACCTAGTAAAAGAGATCTTTATCATACCAAAGAGGCTTGCAGTACATCAGCACCGACTCTCAGGTACTTGCCTCTTGGATTGTGCCACTTGAGATTATACAGGGGGAAACCCCTCCCCCGGGGCGTGCTAATGCGTTATGTCTTTCTGTTCCCCTGCAGATGACGGAGCCGACGGAGGGCGGAGGGAGGCGGGCCAGGCCAGCGACTCTAAGGAGTACTGCTCCTCTGATAAGGACATAGTGGAGGTGGTGAGGACGGAGTACGTGTACACACGGCCGCCACCATGGTCCGACGTGCTGCCCACCATCCACATCATCACCCCAACCTACAGCCGCCCGGTCCAGAAGGCAGAGCTGACGCGGCTGGCCAACACCTTCCTCCATGTGGCCAACCTGCACTGGATCCTGGTGGAGGACTCTCAGAGAAGGACCCCGCTGGTCACACGCATGCTCAGGGAAACGGGCCTCAACTACACCCACCTGAACGTGGAGACTCCCAGGAACTATAAGCTGCGTGGGGACACACGGGACCCCAGGATACCCCGGGGCACCATGCAGAGGAACCTGGCGTTGCGCTGGCTCAGAGAGACCTTCAACTCCAACAGCAGCCAGGCGGGCATTGTCTACTTCGCTGATGACGACAACACCTATAGCCTGGAGCTGTTTGAGGAGGTCAGTCCAGGCCTGGGGCTCAGTGGCATCTCATTGCTACGTCTGGTCCACTATATTCCCTTTAGTAACACTGAACACAATGGTAGTGGGGAGTTTACAGCAAATAATTTAAGAATTAATCACATTTATTTTAATTTGGAACCATTTTTCCACATTGAATGATGGCTACTTCTACTCCTAGTAGTAATAGGTTGTGGTTATTGCCTGAAGTATTTTGATTCCCATTACCAACAACAGTGGTCCAAGGATAAGTTTGAACTTGGTAATTAGTGCCTCAGGCCATCCATTTTGACTCAAGACACATTGGCTTGGCTTGAATGGATGCTGTTGGGCCCTGGGGCACTAGCCTCAGGTCTTGTTAGTGTGAACGGGGCAGGTTGTAAATGATGTGCTCTGTATCGATGGGCCTGTCATTGCCTGATTTCCAGGGAAAGGTAGAGTGCTCTCCCTCTCCCTAGTAGCCCTCCATCACTTACACCCAGCACCAGCACTCTTTATAGGGGAGAGTAACGACCTAAAGGGCTGAGCTTGAGCTAGCTGCCTTTGGGCTGACCGATAGAGAGAGTCAGTGAGAAACCACTCAGACCCAACTGACAGAGCAGTAAATATCGGTAACAGGTGTAAGTCATGGAGGGGATGGCTTTGGAGACAAGGCAGAAAACAGCTACATGTGAAGGGGTTTAAAGTAGACATCCATCCAAGAGATTGCATGTTGTTATGATCTGGACATGAATTAACCTGACTGGAAAGATGCCAGCTTGTTCAGCTTGACCTGACATTTGAAATATGAAACATTTTACAAATGAAATCATTCATTGTCATGAACTCTTGCCCAGACTTGGCAGTAATTCAATATGGAAACACGGGTTACAAATACAACAGCTGAATAAAATACGTACAGCAAGGAACTATAATGGCCAACCTAACCTTCTGGTATTGCACCATTACATAACATTAAGCAGATGCTCTTACCCAGAGCAAACCAGACCATGGGGAAACATTCCATGATGAGAGACATGGGCAGAGACTCTGCTGTAAATTGTGAAAATTAAAATAGCTCATGAAATATGCATCTGCCATAGTTAAACTAAATCACAGTAAAGGGGTGCATTAATTATTAAGCTTTCATAAAAAAAATGCTTATGTTGCCTTTCCAAAGCCACAAGGAATACTTACCGGCAGCGCCTGCCTTTTATCATATCTAGCCTTCTTCTTCAGCATCCACATTCAACATTGTGAACCAGATCACTAAGAATAGAATATATCACCTAAATCGAATACTTTTTTTAGATCATAAAATAAGTATTTGATCTAAAAGGTAAATATGATATTGCTTCTGGTTTAGGCATCATTGGGTGTACTGATGAAAATGGGGCACCGTTTAGGAGTTGAACTAAGCCATCAATTCCATGTATTAAAGACAGATAATCAACCTATAGCAGTATAATCACCCGCAAGCAGTATCAGCCTATTTCTGATGACAACTCACTTTAGAGCTTCTGTGAACCAGTACAGATCCTCATCTCGTCACCCTCTCCTGTGCTCCAGATTGATTAATACACCTCGATGTCTACCGTCTCCCTTTAAAGTTTGGGATTAGTTTCCTTTGTTGTGCTCAGACTTCAAGAACATAGGCAAGCTGTCTCTGTGGGCCTCCCCATCACTCACATCGCCCCAGTAAAGGAAAGAGTTTACACACACACAGACAGAGAGAGAGAAAGAAAGAGAGAGAGACAAGAGGAAACTTAGCAGAAACACTTAAAATCCAGAAAAATGGGGTAGCACTTTGTGGCATTTCCATCAGCTCAGCTCTAAACTGAGGAGACTGGGTGCCGTTTTAGCACTGATTCCCATTAGTGGCAGCCTTGGAAACATTCATTTTCACATTGTAGCATGGAGGGAGACGGGCAACGCCCCTGATGATGCCTGAGACAGTTTCATTCAAGAACCAAACCCTTGAGGAAAACAGCTATTTCACTCGTAGGAAAGATGCATGATCTAAACTAGTGATAAAGGTCCGTTTTCTAATTATCAGAAATCACACATGACCCTTGAGAGAAGGTGATGTCATCCCTAACACACAATTATGTGAAATATTATCTGGCTGGCTAGCCTGGCAGAGTCCTGTTCTTGGTGGCCCAGATGTGTTTCCAAACTTCACACAGACACGTCTCCTCTCTGATCCGCTGGGCTGATGGGTTATCATTAGATACGGCTAGAATACTGGGACACACACAGGGAGAGACCTGTTTCCACAGTGTTGTCCCACCCACCCACCCACCACACACCTCCTCTCTCCACTGCACACCTCATTTAAAAAGCACTTCTACAACAGAACACCAGCACCACTATTATTTCTACTGCATTGAGTGTGGATACATTACTCTACAGTTCACCCCTCATTAGAAAACTTCCTTTCATGACTCTCTCGCTGCCAGTGGTGCAGAAACACAGTCGACAAAGAGCGGGCTGCCGGGAGATCGTTTGATGCTGGAAGATTAAAGGACAAACCTGAGCCTCTGAGGAATGGAAGAGGCTCGGCACCTTTCAAGCATCTCCTCAACCAACCTGCTCTTCTACTCCCATCCACTCTGTATAATGGCCCTGGTCCTCAAACCCACTTAGCTCTGTCCATGTTTACTCTTCTTAGGCTGGGTCCATCACGGTGGCCCTGCAAGGCTCCTGTGATACATGCAACATACACATTCTACATTTTAGCTTCTCTGACTCTATTTGTATCATTGTTTGCAATGAAAACTATAATGAATGTATTTTGCTTTGTTGGCACATCTTGTATAGACACTGATATACTGATCCTGTTAATTAAAAATACAAACAGCGCAAATATGCTTAACTTTCTCTGTCCTCTCTTCTTCTCCATCCAGATGAGGTCAACAAGGAAGGTATCTGTATGGCCCGTGGCCTTCGTTGGTGGTCTGCGCTACGAGTCGCCCAAGGTCAACGCAGCAGGCAAGGTGTACGGCTGGAAGACTGTATTCGACCCTCACCGGCCCTTTGCCATCGACATGGCAGGCTTCGCCATCAACCTGCGGCTCATCCTCTTCAAGCCCCAGGCCTACTTCAAGCTGCGGGGAGTGAAGGGAGGCTACCAGGAGAGCAGCCTGCTCCGAGAGCTGGTCACACTCAATGACCTGGAGCCCAAAGCTGCTAATTGCACTAAGGTAATGCACAGCAGATAGAGCAAAACAGATGCTTTCTTTTTACATGTTATACTCTGTAATTTTACACCAGAATATCCTCATTTTATCTATTGGTAATTTATATAATGTCAGGCAAATGAGAAATCCATACTCTGATGATCCTCTGGTGGATCCAACCTTACTGCAGAGGCAGTGGCAAGTTCACTCTCTCCAAAACAACTTTATATACAGTGGGGAGAACAAGTATTTGATACACTGCCGATTTTGCAGGTTTTCCTACTTACAAAGCATGTAGAGGTCTGTCATTTTTTATCATAGGTACACTTCAATTGTGAGAGACGGAATCGGGGAAAAAAATCCAGAAAATCACATTGTATGATTTTTAAGTAATTAATTTGCATTTTATTGCATGACATAAGTATTTGATACATCAGAAAAGCAGAACTTAATATTTGGTACAGAAACCTTTGTTTGCAATTACAGAGATCATACATTTTCTGTAGTTCTTGACCAGGTTTGCACACACTGCAGAAGGGATTTTGGCCCACTCCTCCATACAGATCTTCTCCAGATCCTTCAGGTTTCGGGGCTGTCGCTGGGCAATACGGACTTTCAGCTCCCTCCAATTGGGTTCAGGTCTGGAGACTGGCTAGGCCACTCCAGGACCTTGAGATGCTTCTTACGGAGCCACTCCTTAGTTGCCCTGGCTGTGTGTTTCGGGTCGTTGTCATGCTGGAAGACCCAGCCACGACCCATCTTCAATGCTCTTACTGAGGGAAGGAGGTTGTTGACCAAAATCTCGCGATACATGGCCCCATCCATCCTTCCCTCAATACGGTCCAGTCATCCTGTCCCCTTTGCAGAAAAGCATCCCCAAAGAATGGTGTTTCCACCTCCATGCTTCACGGTTGGGATGGTGTTTTTGGGGTTGTACTCATCCTTCTTCTTCCTCCAAACACAGCGAGTGGAGTTTAGACCAAAAAGCTCAATTTTTGTCTCATCAGACCACATGACCTTCTCCCATTCCTCCTCTGGATCATCCAGATGGTCATTGGCAAACTTCAGACGGGCCTGGACATGCGCTGGCTTGAGCAGGGGGACCTTGCGTGCGCTGCAGGATTTTAATCCATGACAGCGTAGTGTGTTACTAATGGTTTTCTTTGAGACTGTGGTCCCAGCTCTCTTCGGGTCATTGACCAGGTCCTGCCGTGTAGTTCTGGGCTGATCCCTCACCTTCCTCATGATCATTGATGCCCCACGAGGTGAGATCTTGCATGGAGCCCCAGACCGAGGGTGATTGACCGTCATCTTGAACTTCTTCCATTTTCTAATAATTGCGCCAACAGTTTTTGCCTTCTCACCAAGCTGCTTGCCTATTGTCCTGTAGCCCATCCCAGCCTTGTGCAGGTCTACAATTTTAACCCTGATGTCCTTACACAGCTCTCTGGTCTTGGCCATTGTGGAGAGGTGGGAGTCTGTTTGATTGAGTGTGTGGACAGGTGTCTTTTATACAGGTAACGAGTTCAAACAGGTGCAGTTAATACAGGTAATGAGTGGAGAACAGGAGGGCTTCTTAAAGAAAAACTAACAGGTCTGTGAGAGCCGGAATTCTTACTGGTTGGTAGGTGATCAAATACTTATGTCATGCAATAAAATGCAAATTAATTACTTAAAAATCATACAATGTGATTTTCTGGATTCCGTCTCTCACAGTTGAAGTGTACCTATGATAAAAAATTACAGACCTCTACATGCTTTGTAAGTAGGAAAACCTGCAAAATCGTCAGTGTATCAAATACTTGTTCTCCCCACTGTATATAACCAGGTGCTAAAAACGTCCTCGGATCCATTAGGTCACTGGCAGGCTCCCCACACATAGTGGGTGTGATTGTAAAAGGCTTCAGGGCAGAGTGTAGTGTTTCAAACCCACTTCATCTCCGGCCTGGCTGTTCTCTGTCTGGCCCTGGCCCCAGACCCAGCCGCTAAGCCTCTCCCTGGGCAGAGAGGAATCGGACAGGGGCCTTAGCCCACCACCACTCACACTCACAGGATGGGATATTCAGCCTGATTATATTCAGGACTCCTGGAGGGGAGTAGATGAAAGGGGGGGGGTGGGGGGGTTGGAGCGGGGGGCATCCTAGCATGCATTCAGCCCAGATGAGCACAGGGAGAGGGATGGGGGATGAGCCGTGCTCCGGCACCTCTCCTCCTTATAATCTACCTCTTCAGATGCCAGTGTGACTATTAACCTCATCTACACCTGGGTAAAGTGGGAGTTGGCTTCTGGTGGAGGCAGCTCAAACACACCTCATGCATAATTCATTACTGATGTGGAGGAGATGAAAGGTAGGGCTACTCAGAAACTGAGGGGAAGAAAATTAGCTCTACACGTCGATTCTTTTCCACCATCAATCTCCTGGATGTGTGTCCATTTTCCAGGGCCAATTCATCCCACTCCAAAGGCTTGATTGGGGCTATAGTTACCGGTACGTGACGCACCCAAAAGAACTGAGCTGCATCACTTTACAAAGAGCCAAAAAGGGGGCACTCTATTCCCTATCATATAATGTTGAGCTGACACGCCGGAGTACATTCTTACATATAGGTTTCCTATTGTACAATCTGTACTGCTCTTGTTGCTATATATGGGAGTAGAAGAACATCACCGCAGCCCATGCTGAGAGAGGAGAGAGGAGGGGTGAATGGGATCAGGAGAGAGGAGGAGTGAATGGGATCAGGAGAGAGGAAGAGTGAATGGGATCAGGAGAGAGGAGGAGTGAATGGGATCAGGAGAGAGGAGGAGTGAATGGGATCAGGAGAGGAGGAGTGAATGGGATCAGGAGAGAGGAAGAGTGAATGGGATCAGGAGAGAGGAAGAGTGAATGGGATCAGGAGAGAGGAAGAGTGAATGGGATCAGGAGAGAGGAGGAGTGTATGGGATCAGGAGAGAGGAAGAGTGAATGGGATCAGGAGAGAGGAGGAGTGAATGGGATCAGGAGAGAGGAGGAGTGAATGGGATCAGGAGAGGAGGAGTGAATGGGTGTGTGTTTGATCGTGAGAGTGCTGCCTGATGCTGATTCTTTTCTCTGATATTTCTCTACAGATTCTCGTTTGGCACACTAGGACGGAAAAACCTGTCCTTGTAAATGAGGGGAAAAAAGGATTTACAGACCCCAACGTGGAGATTTGACGTTGTCTCCTCGGGCAATGGTAGAGAGAGAAATTATTCAAATGAGGTCACATCTCAGACATATTTTACTCATTTATAAAAAATATATATTTTTAGGACCTCTGGCGAACAGGAAAATGGTAAGCGCCCCAATGATAAGCACATTTCGGGATATTGTTTGACTTATCCATTGCTTTTAAAGACACCCACATTTTTGGGCTAAGAAGGTCACCAATAACTGTAAGCGTTATTACATCCAATTGATCTGTACTGCAAATTGACTTAATTATGAATGTGTTTAATTTCTCAGTGAGTCCCTACTCTCTGTTCCAGGTGGTTGTCTAATATGGACCCTGAGAAGAAAAAGAGGCCATCGCCCAGTGCAAACAGTGTTCATGTCTTAATCATCTCAGAAAAGACTGCCTCTGGGGCAAAATCCTAATCCCCTTGACTGAAACTAAACACTTTTAATATTGGGATTAAAACAGTATAAATGTATCATATTAAAGCACAGATTAGTTCAAGATGGCAATATTTATCAGGTTAAATGTTGCTAGCAGCACCAACATCAAGCAGACGGTGAGAGCTGAGTCATTAAGGATCAACGGAAGATCGATGCTCTCGGAACCTGCATGGTACCATACTGCGTCTGTAGTGTCCTAACACGAGACAGCACAACACAAACATTGCAGGGAGAGAGGGAGTTAGGCAGCCAATGAGATGGAACATTACTGGCCTGAACAGGCTAATGAGATATCCATTGTCTTTCCTTCTATAGACGTGGATCTACAGGGCAGGGGATGAGATCCTGAGATCTTAGTAGGGTCTGTAAGAGACTGGAGGATCTGATTGAACACTGAGCCCCTGGACACCTTTAATAGACATGTACTGAAATGTCCTCCACGTCTTCAGACCGAACAATACTGGAGAATCCGAACAAGTAATCTCTCAGAAGAGCAATTCTACTTTCAGCAAACACTGAAAGTTCAAATAGGGAAGGAATGTCATTTTTGTATAACTAAAACTGTCTGCTTTTATTTAATTTGTTTGTTTTTGGTGTTTACATACATTTTCTTGCTAGTTCAATACTATTGACTTGACTCTTGCCTCCATTTTGAAAGCTACAGATGTGGCACCATCCATTTTCAGTGTCATTCTCAGACAGGTCATTCAGTGTGTACTGAAGCTATTCACTTGAAATAAGTGACATCAAGATGGGCTCCTAATGCTTGGGAGGCACACAATATTACAAGTCAACGTCCCAAAACTTAATTTAACACTTAAAAGCACCAGTGACTGTGTTCCTAAGTGGCAAAACGTGTACATACTAATTTAACACAGGAACAATTAGAGGACTCATAGTAAGGTCCTCTTAGATAAAATGTAACAACTGTATTTATATAAATGTAAAAATCAAAACTAAGAATTGACTTAGGCATTGCCAATAACACCTCACTGTATGACCACTGGCATAGCACATGTTCTCTCCTGTTTTTCCATCACATGACATGGACAGTATAACGGCACATCACCAAGTTGGGTTAAACCTAACGTTGTAACCATGTTACAGTATTCACATTACCCAATGATGAGCACTTTGGCAGATGGCCATATAGTATGCTGGTTTATATAACCACAGTAGCTAACTAGTAGAGTAGGACAAAATAAAGCATTTGACATTATCCAAGCTAAAGGCACTGACAGTACAAGTCGAGATATACAGTAAAATCTGCATAAGTATCCAGGTTCACAGTGCGTATTGCCTACGTAAGTTAGATATTTGCGCTACATCTATAAGCCCAGTGCAGTGTAGAAATGTTGCTGAATACTTAACCACAGTTTCATCAGAGGTAGACAGAATCATGCTAAAATGTTTCCAAGAAACATCTGTCATTCATTAATGCGTCTATGAACTGTAGGCAAGTAAGAAGGCAAATCAAATATTAAAAAACATGAAAACTAAACTGCTTTGGACAACTACTAGCAAGATACCCCATGCTAGAACCCCAGTCTGCAACACCATTCCAGCCATGAATGCTCGATCCTAGTTTTTTGCCCTTACAAAACTGTACCATATACGGGTTGAAGTTAGTTTTGTGACAATTCTTGGCAATAGCAGGCAAAACTTAATGACAAGCACAATTTAATTGGTGTCATGCTCAGCTACACCTTCAGCTACAGTATTAAGGTTTCATGTCTGTTTCAATTTCTTCATGGATCCTTCAGTTATACCTCAAATGTAGCGGAAGACACTAATGGCAAACTATGAAAAAGGAAGATCAATGACCAGGATAGTTATGGCCTATTAACTTATCCAAAGTAGTATGAGATCAAATACGCTTTTCCCATCAGTTACTGTTCCCCCATTCGATATGGCTCCCCACAAAAATATGCTCCCCCATCAGGTCAAGTGGACATACCAACATGTAATTTCTGATCATTTCTATTCAATAGTATTGTTTCATTAAAGAAGTCAAAGCGAATGTTTTGAGATCAAACAATGTGTGTGGCTGTTAACGTTCATGTTGACCTCATCTTTAGGCTTTGGATTGCACAGCAGTACCATTAAGATCATTAGGAAAGAATCAATGTCTTCTGATCTGTTTCCATTCAAAATGTCAAGTGAAGTCTGTCTATTTATGCGAAAATCTAAATGAATATATTTATTTATGTATTTATTTGAAGTATGAATGTCCTCTTGTCAAATTGAATTATAATTGAACGTTTATTTGTCCATGTTTGCCCCCACCCCCTTTTTTCATCGCTGCCTCTCAGCCACTGAGGTTCAGAAACCACACACAGACAAGCTCTGAGGTTACATTTAAGTTCGTGGGCAACACCAAACAACTGAGACACAACATTTCATTATTTACCATTAATTCTGTATTGCTCTGACTTCAATTGCCATCAATAGCCTTCATTTTCAATTACCTTTCTTAGAATTGATTGTGTTCATTAATGTGATTTTAGGAAAAATGTTTGGGCCTGTCTAGAGAGCCCTGCAGAGATGAACCCAGAAAACACTAAGACATGAGTTATACATAATGAAAGTGCAATTTCAACTCTTCGATATTTAATGGAGCTTGCTCCTACACTGTTGTAATCACATAAATAATCATAAGTTAGCTGTAGTACTCTGACGGTACAAAACTCAAACTTCTCCTTCCATCTCTGGCTTTCTCACACTCTCACAGTTCGATCAACGAGCGATACTGTTCTGACCATCAGACACGGCTTTAATGTAATGGAACAGCCTTATCCAGTGTTTAGCTTCGTAGTGGTACATACATAATGTAACAAAGGTGATGGTTCATACAAGGCCCTAAATGCTTTCTTAGGGCAAATCACTATTTCCGCCCCTTCCTTTACCTACTTTGATCCACAGTCATCTTCCATCCTTGTGTGAATCACTTCTTCTGCATGTAACTCTAAAGGTTGTTCATTTCTCCTCAAGACTCCATCTCAGAGATACCATATGGCATTTATCAAGAAAAATAAACAACTGAAAAGTGAAGTACTTGACAAATGTCTTTGTATTTGAGAGTATCCACTGCACTGATGGTTCAGTTTAATTCACCATCACACGTCACCGGTTAATCTCAAAAGAACAATCTGTGTATTTGTTTTAATTGTCCATTCAAAGAAATACAATGTCAAGTAGATGTGTCCTTGAATCCGGACAAACACCTATACATTAAAATACCTGAAATCTCCAAATTAGTATCTCTGACACAATTCTCACAATACACATATGGAATGGTAATGCACAAACAACAAGCACAAAATAGATATTGCTGTACAGATACTGCAGTGGCCCATCATATATAATGAAGGCACAGTTACATTTACAAGCTCTAGTAGGATGCTTTATTAGTCTGGATCATTCAGAGGGTGGGGCTTCCCAACAGGAAATAAATGCCATGTGCAGTGATGTGCATCGATTCTGAGTAGCTATCTAGCTAGGTCCCTGATGGCAGGCAGTGTGTGAAAATGTGAGAGGATGGAACTCCTAACCATACCTCCATTCCACTAGGCCATCCTCACTATACGTCAACAGTCATTCCAAGGTCAGGCTTGCTGGCGAATTGGATTTTACCATCAGCTTCTAGCTCCTCAAACACAATGACCTGAGATCAACAAAAGGCTTTGAAACACAGCAGAGGTCAATACAGCCGAGGCGTGGAACCAACACGTTCAGAGGGAAGAGAAGTCGCCTGAGGACTATTCCCGCAAAGCACTGCCAAGTTCAATATCATCAAACCCACAAACTATTGACCTGTGATGTTCCTAACAGAGGCATCTGAGTGAACTCCTGTGTAGGGTGTTTTTCCAGGGAACTAGTTAGACAGAAAGGCAGTATCAGTTACGGCATCAGTATCTGATTGTTTCCTCAGTTAAGCCAAGGTCCAGGGAGGTAGAGGGTTTGCTGGGGACCGATGGACCAGTGGCGTCACAGATTCTGCCCGTTGATAAAGACCACTCCTTTACTCCAGCCCTATGAATGGAATTCACTGTAATCAGTGGCTAAAATAGAACTTGGTTCTATTTGTAACGCTTGATGAACTGCAAGTCCCGCCTCTCCCATCTCCTCATTGGTTTTTAGGAGCATGATTGAAAGATGAACTGAGGTCCACATTCTAATCCAGCTGGTTCTGGTAATGCACCTTAAAGTTGTTTGTCAACTGCCATATAAAGTCCACAGAAGAAGAAGAAGCCTGAAGGAGGAGAGATCACTAGCAACGAACTCGGTTTACCCTTGTATCTGTGGAATAATTGTCGGAGTAGAGAACCCTGTGCATTTCAGGTAAAATAACATCCCAATGTTTATATACCAGGATATAAATTAGCTAGCAACAGCAAAATAGCCAGCTAAATTGCCAATGTTTAATGCTTTTCAACCTGTCCCCAAATGAATAAGGTTGGTTCAGAGTTTGTTTTGATATTTCAACCTGCGTGTGGGTGGACAAAATTAGCTCGTGCGTGAGCGGTCTGGTCAGCTTGTCAGAGTTTAAAGTTTCTCTAGGACCTTCTTTCATCACTACGTTGGTCTCATGTGTGATATGCCTACTACACTAGCTATCAATAAATCAGAGATAGGCCTACTATACTACACATCAATAAAAAGTATGGACAGGTGGGGCTCTCTTTCATAAGCACAGACCCTGTTGGGCTGCTTTACTCACAGGCAGTCTGATGAAGGTGTCTCTGGGATGGCCGCCCACATACAGCATGCCCTGGAAGAACCCTGGGAAGGAAGGAAAGCCTCTGGGAGACAGAGTTCCACTGGCTTGCTGCACTCAGTCTGAAACATGGGAGGAGATCACCCTATTATAACACAGGAAATCACTGACTAATATGATTCCTCATTATATTTATTAATATAACGAGATCATTTGTGAGAGTGTACAATGGCATGACTTCAGTCGTGGATATATAAATGGTTTAATTCCACTTCTGATCTTCTGATGTAGTGTTGTTCTTAGTGGGCAGGCATTTTCAAGACAGCGCTAATTTCCCAGCTGATTATAATGGGTTTTTAACATGGCAGTGGGAAACCACATGAAAAATCTGTTTTTTCTGCAATCTGGCATTGTAATTCTACGCTCAGAGAGAACCAAGAAGATAATCAACAGAATCCGAGCTAGGCAGGAGCAATGACAGACTCAGAACAGAACAAATAAACATGGGGACGGAAATTGAAAGATGTTCATGATCAGTACAAACCTATTTACAAAGCCAGGCTTCATACCCAGACTATGAATGATAAAGCCTCATAGCGGGTTATTGTTCAACTCAATGTCTCCGACAAGACCTGAAAAATAAGCCAAGGCTGAAATAAGGCGTTCTTTGATTTTCTACATTGTGGTTAATTAGCTGCTTTTGAGCACCTATTCTGAAAGGATTTACCAATAGATGTGTCTAGTTATACTACCACAAGGCTATCACTGACCCAGAAACAGTAGGTAAAACTATCGAATTGCCTTTACGCTGTTCATCTTGGAGTTTACCACAGTTCACTCTCCCACAGTTCTCCACATGTAAACTCAATGTCCTCTCCCCCTTCAATGGAAAGTACATGAAATATGTGGAAACAATTGGACGTACTATCTACAGTCCACAATGCAAAGTAGACTAACTAGAGACAGTAGAGGAAACGTGGCTTTCAGTTGAACTGAAGATAATAATTGATCAAGTCCAATCTGCTGCTGTGCTATAGGACAGCATGGACTTGTTTTCCAATAACAGGCAGGTGCAAAGTTAGTGATTACGATTCTTCTTTGTTAGAACAACATTTGTCTGGAAACTTTGTTGGCTTAATCCTGGCACCTTAGTAACACACTCATTGATCAGCATTACCAGAAGCTTTCACCTCTATCATGGTGTTGAATATAAACTAGCCAGTTTAGAAAGCAGCTCAGCAGCACACCTATAGACTGAATAGAATAAAATAATGGGTTATTGTCACATACACCGGATAGCTGCAGTGAAATGTGTTGTTTTACAGAGACAGCCATAGTAGTATGGTGCCCCTTGAGCAAATTAGGGATAATTGCCTTGCTCAAGGGCACATCAGATTTTTCACCTTGTCAGCTCAGGTATTCGAAACCAGCAACCTTTCGGTTACTGGCCCAACACTATAACCGTTAGGCTACCTGTCGCCCGAAACACACTATCACTACACCTTCCCATCAGGCAGTGCAAACTCCAGCATCTTATAGTCCAGAACTCCAACAAAGAGTTAGTCCACAAACACCTAGAAGACAAGACAAGTTTATTAGTAGAAATAATTTACTGACAGTGTGTGCATCATAGGGTACTTGACATTTTCTAATATCATGACATAATTACATCATATCATGTAGCTGTGTGTCTGTACTCACCAGGGCTCTGTCTTTAACATTGTTCCTGGAGTTCAGAAGGTCTCCACTGCTGATGGTGGTCTCATATAGAGTGTAGTCATAGGACTGACCATTGCTATTGTTGACAGGAAGGTTCTCCATGTTGACTGCTTTTTGACTTCAAGGGTTACAGCAGGACAAAACAACAACAACATTCTTTCTAATTTGACATGATTATACATTACATGATACAGTGACTTCAGAAAGCATTCATACCCCTTGACTTATTCCACATTCTGTTATCTTAAAGGCTGAATTCAAAATGGATTTTCTTACCCATCTACACACAATACCCCATAATGACAAAGTGAAAACATAATTTTTGGAAATTGTTGCAAATTTAATTGAAATACAGAAATATCTCAAGTATTCACACCCCTTTGCTATGACACTCCAAATTGAGCTCCGGTGCATCCAATTTCCTACAAGTTGATTGGATTCCACCTGTGGCCAACTCAATTGTTTGGACATGATTTAGAAATAAACACACCTGTCTATATAAGATACCATGAAGTCCAAGGAACTGTCCGTAGATCTCCGATCTATGTGATGAGGCATATATCTGGGGGAGGGTATAAAACAATTTCTAGAGTGTTGAAAGTTTCTAAGAGCACAGTGGTGTCCATCATTGGGAAATGGAAAAATATGGAACTACCCAGACTCTGCCTAGAGCTGGCCGTCTGACCAAACTGAGCAACCGAGCAAGAAGGACCTTGGTCAGGGAGGTGACCAAGAACCAAATGAACACTCTGACAGAACTACAGAGTTCCTTGGCTGAGATGGAAGAACCTGCCAGAAGGACAACAGTCTCTACAGCACTTTAAAAATCTGGGCTTTATGGGAGAGTGGCCAGACGGATACCACTCCTGAGAAAAAGGCACATGACAGCAAGCCTGGAGTTTTCAAATAGGCACGTGAAATACTCAGAGCATAAGGCAAAAGATTATATGGTCTGATGAGACAAAAATGTTACTCTTTGACCTGAATGCAAAGCGCTATGTGTGGAGAAAACCAGGTACAGCTCATCACCCGTCTAACTTATCCCTACCGTGAAGCACCGTGGTGGCAGCATCATTCTATGGGGATGCTTTTCAGCGGCAGGGACTGGGAGACTGGTAAGGGCAGAGGGAACAATGAATGGAGCCAAACACAGGCACATCCTTGATGAGAACCTGTTTCAGAGTGTAAACAACCTTAAACTGGTGCAAAGATTTACATTCCAACAGGACAATGACCCCAAACATACAGCTAAAGCAACGCTGGAATGGCTTCAGAACAAGAATGTGAAAGGCCTTGAGTGGCCCAGACAAAGCCCAGAATTGAATCCCATTGAAAATCTGTGGAAAGACTTGAAGATTGCCGTTTACACCACTCCCGATCGCACTTAACAGAGCTTGAGAAACTCTGCAAGGAAGAATTGGAGAAAATCCCCAAATCCAGATGTGTACAAAGCTGATACTGACATACCAAAGACGACTCAAAGCTGTAATCGCCACCAAAACTGCATCTACAAAGTACTGACTCAGGTTTTTTTCCCCCACCTTTATTTATCCAGGTAGGCCAACTGTGACCTGGCCAAGATAAAGCAAAGCAGTGCGACAAAAACAACACAGAGTTACACATGGGAATGTGTAACTCATCTGAATACTTATGCAAATTTGATAAATTACATTTTCAATAAATTTGCTAAAATTTCTAAAAACTATTTTCTCACCCATCAACACACAACTCATTATGGGTTCTTGTGTGTAGATGGGTGAGATAAACAATATATTTAAATCAATTTGGAATTCAGGCTGTAACACAACAAAATGTGGAATAAGTCAAAGGGTATGAATACTTTCTGAAGGCACTGTATATTTAATATAAAGGTCAAGCTCTATTTTTAGACAGCCAATTACCATAAATCTGAAATAAAAAAATTCTACAAGTGTGTCTGGATCTAGATGTTGTGAAAATAATTGTTGTCTCAGAAGGGAGCAAATTACAGCAGCGGCTAGTGAATAATTAATGGTTTAAGCAAGTACCAGACGTGCTGCTGCATCTGCCCACAAAATAAAAAATGAAGAGAGCATGTAAGGAGGTCTAGGGATACAGTATACAACCAATTCTAGTGATACAGTATACAACCAATTCTAGGGATACAGTATACAACCAATTCTAGGGATACAGTATACAACCAATTCTAGGGATACAGTATACAACCAATTCTAGGGATACAGTATACAACCAATTCTAGGGATACAGTATACAACCAATTCTAGGGATACAGTATACAACCAATTCTAGCGGCTCACCTTCTCAGTAAACTGCAGGCTCTCCCATAGTGACAGATGCTGCTGAATGATGACAGGCTCATACACTCTCCTGGCCTGGAGAGAGGAAACCTCAGGAAGCTTCTCACCTGAGCAGGGGCGCCGCCAGGGATTTTGGGCCCCTTGAAAATATATCACATTGGGCCACACCACAACAGGCCACACCAACCCTGCGCAATTGCTGTAACCACACACCTCCAGAACCCAATCGACCCATTCAAAGCTTTAAATAACTACCTTTGCAGGCTTGCAACTCTCTTGTAGTCCAATATTTACTGTATGATATTTACTGACAGTGAGCTGTGAAAATATAACACTGTGCAGACATGCATGCAACATTCTGCATACAGTGGAATTCACTATTTGATGCAAGACTGATAACCTCTATAAGAAATGTGCTAAAGGCCTTTTACAGTCTAATTGTAATTGTAATGGTAAAATTCTTGAATTGAAAATTCTTTTAACATGAATGACTTAAATTCTCTTAACATGAATGACTTAAATTCTCTTAACATGAATGACTTAAAACAAATATAACTTAAATATATATTAAACTCCTCAATTAAAATAAATTAACATTAATCATCTATAGAATGATATAACAAACAAAATTAAATCAGCAGCAGACTTTTAAACTAAGTATACATACCAACTAGAAAATAAGCAGCTGTAAAAGTGGAAATTGAAAACGAAATGGAAATGAAAAGGCCTGATGGTGGCGCTAGAGGAAAGGTCAAGTGGTCACCAAATCAATAGGTGTCTTCCACTTGGGGTCTTGATTGTGCACAACAATTGTTATGGCAATCCAGCCATTACTTTGAGATATATCTTGTTCTCAGCCTGTGGGCATCATATGTGTAGTGATCCAATATCCATAGCCATGCCATTTAACATTTATCACTGGGCCTTGCTCAGCCTTACTCACCAAGAGCCCAGCGCCAAGCCTTCTTGCTAGCAACGTCACTGATCAAGTCTTTGAAGTCCAGCTTTCTAGCTAACTGACTTTCAATGGACCGCAAAGCCTGTCCTTGGACATACTGGACCTCAAATAGTTCCAGTTTAAGCTTACTGAAAGTTCTCTCGCCACCAGCAGTCACAGGCAGTGTGCAAAATATAAGTAAAGCAATGCACACTTCTCCAAAAATGCTTTGCAGCTGCATCTTACAAATTGCATTCAGGAGACCAAGAGGGGACAAGTTAGGGGGGAAAGTTGCAGCATACAGTGTTCAGGTGTCTTACTTCATTTTGAAACTCAGGTGTAAGATCTCTGGAATACTTCATGATCAGTGTTTGGCACACAGAAGGGACTTTATCCTCACTAATCTGCCCAACTTTCAGAACAGAAAATTCTTCAACAATTTTTGCAGTGGTGTGGAACCTAGTGTCCAAGTCACTTATGTTGTCCATAGCAGTAAAAAACACTGTTCCGAAACACCGTTGCTGCACTGTCCTGAGCTGTCTCCTCTTCAGAGGTCTCATCATGGAATCTCTTCCTTTTCCTCTGGCGGCTGTGTTCCTTGCTAAATTGAGGTGGAACATCCATTTGCGTAGCAATCAGTGTTGCCTCAGACAGGAGAGACTCCCATCCATCTCTAAGAGCCTGCATCTCTTCATTTAAGTCTCTAATATTGGCTGCCTCTGTGTCAAGTGAGATTTTTCCTGACTGGAGAATCACATTCCTGTCCTCAATGCATTGCAGTACCTGCAATTATGCAAACTGACATGTCATTCAACACAATGCTGCTCACCTCCTTCAGTTGGGAGTAGGGCTGGTTCAGAGGTATGGGGATGGGGAGACAGGGCTGCTGAGCCTGAAGCTGCATCTGTTAGCACCAGGCAGGGACAACTGATTTAGTAGGAATAGCTTGCTAAAAGTTTGCCTGCATTGATTAAATGCCAGCTAAAAACACTCAGAATTTTCTGTGAAGATATTCAGGTTAGGGCGCAAAAGTAGCCTATTTCACTATGGACCAATACAGAGGCTCTCTGGATGTTTACTTTTTTGCCAAAAACAAGAAAATAGTACATTGTAAATAAAATATTAATGATAATAGGTTAATAATTTAATATTGTTCTAATAATTTTGTAGGGCCCCTGTCAGTCACAGTCACCCCTCTTATATCAGCAAGCTAGCACTCAGATGGGAGGGGTGGGAATAATTTAGGCGTGTCCTTAAAACATGATCAAAAGTGCAAATTTCAGGCACCGCTGGTAGGGATATTTACAATCAACCCAAAGCAGATTTTAGTTGTAATGCAGATGGTTATGGCATGAATTGACAGCGGAACGCAGCCTGTCCAGCCGTGACGCACACTGCCTATATGCGCATGGAACAAGAGTAGTCGAATGTGTTTTTGGTGCCTGTATACTTCGTACAGTATTTAGAAACATAAAAACTCATGCTTTTTCGCTATTTAGTTTTATTTGGGTAAAAACCAAGCATAGCTTCCCCTCTTCTCAATTAAGGCTTTTTTTTCCTGCCCAATGCAATCGCGAAGTAGTCAACTGTCGATAAAGGGTTTGGCTCCTGAGACCACTTGGAAAAAAATCTTAATCACCAAAGCATTATTAAAATATAAAGTTTGAGAGGAGTAAAACACTGAGCTGACATTCCCTTTTTATCTATGCATTGTAGGCAGGCCCACATTATTTTAGCCATGCAGGTCCCGTTTTGGCATGCGTAAAAACCCCTCCATGTAGGCTACTTTTCATGCCCATCAGGAAACGAGAGATGAGAACCTCAGGTAAATACCGGTGAAACTCATATTTAGAAGTTATCTGTAACATGTAACAATTGTTTGTTGTCCGTTTCATACAGTATGTTCAAAACCCAAGCCCTCCCTTAGGACTACTATAACTGCTGGTTCAACAGCAATGAGTGTCGTTTTATCCTGGTGATTTTATGATATCAATTCATTTTACATGTATTTATTTATTGTTGTTAAAATAAAAAAGATTAGTTGTAATAAAATGTTACGAAAAACAAACAATCTTATTAGAAGGATTCACCTTCCTGGTTTTATGGTTACAACGTCCGTAGCGCGCATGCAATGCAACTTCTGGATATGTGTGAACGCGATGTGATCTGTAAAATGGTTTCGATTATGTTCATGAATAATAAGCCTATTTGGAGGCAGTTTAACGGTGAGTGGACATTCCCCCTTTCTCTTTATATTGGATCTTTGTCCAGCTCCTGTGAAAAGTTTGGATGTGCGTAAAACTCTCCATAGAATGCGTTGTTTTAATATTATATGCCCACAGGGAGACATTATGTTGCCTTTAAGTGTATCTATTGATAACAACTTGTTGTTTTGTTTAGAATTTGATTCGAATTATTCGTTCTCTTTTTAGGCCTAATAAATAATTAAATTAATCTTGCTTATTGACAATGTTTGGCATGTCCATGCTCAGACAAAATGCAATGTACAGTAGGCCTAGCCTCTATATCAGTGTGAATGCTACTGAAGCCATGCAATTACTTAGAACAATGTGTACTGCAAATGGGTTCAAGTTAATTAACGTATTTAGCAAAGATAGGTCTACATTTTGTTATTTCGTTTCTGTAAGCCATTTAACAAACTATAACGGACTAACATTGGAATTGATTCCAAGGTAA